>NC_068993.1:36203088-36204693 GCF_001194135.2 Octopus bimaculoides | reverse complement strand
TATACACATATATATATATATATGTGTGTGTGTGTGTGTGTGTTTGTATGCATGTGTGTGTGTATTTACTCAGCCACAAGGGATTCACATTTCATTACTTTTAAGAATTGAATACTTCAAAATATTCTTGAATTATTTCTGTGAAGACTATTTATGAAAATAAACCCTCAAAAGCATTTAAATAAAATCTAAAAATGATATTTATTTTGTAATATTAAATTCTATTTTTTCTTTTCAATTTTTTCCTCTTATTCATGCTCTCTGTCGGAGAATTTCTGCTAGCAGCATCTTCAACATTACCATGGCTTTCAGTTCTGTTCATAGTCAATGTGAATTTAGAATATTTGCTTTAGGAATGAGCAACTTGCTATTGTAAACTGCCTTGTTACAGATATTGTTGCATTGTTAAAGAGCACAGGTGGGTGTAGCTGCAATTGCAGTCTGCAATCCAAATTTCTCTTTTTGTCTACAACTAAAAGTTGTTGAAGAAATAATGTAATCTCTAACAGAGCCTGCGACTTGATTGGGAGGACAGCATCTACTGTAAAGATTCTTCTGAGATGTTATAATTCCTTTTCCATTTGATGGAATTTATTTCTGTTTGATAGAATTTATCAAACTGCTGCTGTTCTTGTTGTTTTAACTCTAAGTTGGTCCTGGTTAAGCAAACATTTATTCAAAGGTCTTCCAACCATGACTATCCAGTCATGTCCTTTCTAATGCGATATATGTAGGCCTACATTGCCCACTGTGCCTTTTTCTTTTTTTCTTTTTTTTCATACTTGGAAGAGTGTAAATTAAGGAAGATTTGGCTGCTATTTCTTGTGGGTTGATTGATCACCTCAAGGTTCATTCTGCTTGTTACTGGAAGTATAAAAATAAACATCAGGGAAGTGTATACCACAGAAGAAATAATTAATATTACTGGCAGGATCCTTTATAGGAAAATTTTATTTATATAACTGAAATTGTATCAAATTGAAATAGCCATCTATTTATCTTACTACATGGAAGAATTATTATTTGTTATATAAAGACAGTTTTAAAACAAGAGTGCTTTTGTGCACCATAAGTTTATATGAGAGGTCCTTTTGACATGACACCCATCTTCAGTTGGAGATCAAGGTTGCCTTTTGGTATTAATACTGCCTCTGTCATTATTATTTGTTAATGAGCTCACTAGCTTATTAAAAAATAATAACTAGTTCTTTATTTTAATTAGAAAGGCAAAGTTTTCCTCAGCAGGATTTGAACTCAGACCATAAGCAATTGTAAGTAAATACTGTAAGATGTTCTAACAAGCCTGCTAATCCACTGCCTAAGTCCATCTTAATCAAACAAATCTTTGATAAAAAAAACAACATTTCAGCCAAAACTATCCTGTCTTGTTATTAGGCACTGTGTACCTAGGACCATATTAATTTAGTCTATTCTTTTCTAAAGGTGACAGAGAATGATTTTAAGGAGATTTGGCTGCTATTTTTAGTAGATCAAGTGACTACTTAGCACAGTGTTTCTGAATCATTTTTGCTCTATGCACTACCTTTGATTAAAAAATCAAATGAAAATCATAGACACACACATGCACGCACGCACACATGCACA
>NC_068993.1:36198369-36202827 GCF_001194135.2 Octopus bimaculoides | reverse complement strand
ACACACACACACACACACACACACACACACACACACACACACAAGGATAATGTAATATGAGGATGGAGTATACAAGCTTTAATAATATAATCCAACATTTGTTTCTGCACTGCACACCAGCTTTAAGTTGTTGAGTTTATATTCAAAGATCATTATAGAAGAACATTCTTTATTATTATACAATTAAATGCTGTTCTGCATGTGTATCTAACCCTGGAATAAACTCCACCACAGGATATCATGTGATTGCCAAATAACAATATAAGAGCACTAATACACATGTTATGAGGTTTTCACCCAAAATATCCTATGTATATAAATATATCTCAAACAAATATAAAGAATACAAAGACTGGTACATCATCAAATTTTTCTTTTAATTTTACTGTTGGTCATACAGCATAATTAGTCGGTTAAAATGACTGGCATGTGTTTCTGCTGCATGGAGTATGTACAATTGCACATGCTACCCAGCATAATCTGTGCATCTTCATTCAGGGTCCTTCAACAAGTGTGGTTTGCAGTGAACTGAGTTGAAGTGATCAGTGGTGCTTATTACTACTTGATGCAGTTAGCCATAACCTGGAACATACCTGAGAGCTATCATGGTAACCACTTGGATAATTTATTCCTGTACACTCACCTTATACATACATACATATATACATATGCACATTCAAAAGAAGTTTTTTTTTTTTATTAAAACAATTGTAAGTCTTATTCAACCTACACTCCACTGGAATATTACCACACCCTCACCCTGTGAAACTCCTGCAGTTTCCTTTTTAGCTAGATTGCAATATAAGTGTTGCTATAGAAGCCATATTTATTAATTAGATGCAATGTTATACAACCAAATGCATTCAACACCCAACAGCTATTTGTTCTTACCTATAATCTCTTTTATTCTCTTTCATGTGTGGCAGATCCCTTGTTTTGATTCCCCTCCCCAGTACCATCCACTCACTTCAGTATACTATAGATAAGTGCAGATGTGGCTGTGTGGTAAGAAGCTTGCTTCCTAATCACATGGTTCCAGGTTCAGTCTCACTATATGGTACCTTGGGCAAGTGTCTTCTACTGTAATCTCAGGCCAACAAAAGCCTTGTAAGTAGATTTGGTAAATGGAAACTGAAAGAAACCTGTCTTATATATATATATATATTTATGTGTGTGTCTGTGTTTGTCCCCTATCACTGCTTGACAACCGGTATTGGTGCGCTTACAACCTCCCCCCATAACTTAGAGGTGCAACAAAAGAGACTGATAGAATAAGTACCAGGCTTTAAAAAAAAAGTCTGATGACTGAAACAAGTAAAAGATAAAAAAATACTGTCAGAAAAAAGAAATCTTAGAGTAAATTAGGTTATGTCAGAGTTGAAATATGTAAAGGTCAACAAGCACTAAGAACAACAACAACAACAGCAATAATAACAACAATCATCATTACAGTCAATGGACCACTCCTGGACTGCT
Source organism: Octopus bimaculoides (assembly GCF_001194135.2). Classification (NCBI taxonomy): domain Eukaryota; kingdom Metazoa; phylum Mollusca; class Cephalopoda; order Octopoda; family Octopodidae; genus Octopus; species Octopus bimaculoides. Next base: position 36,201,351 of record NC_068993.1, on the reverse strand, counting down.
TAACACTATCACAGTTACCATCTGCACTTCCTGCCTCCGTTGATAACTTCCATCGCTACTACATCAAGTCATGAGAGCATTCTGTTGGTCCCACCCCTTCCTCACACCTCAAACTTGAACTGCTTCTCTTACTTTTCTCCTCTTACTACAACTTATAGTTATGGCTCTATCAACACCAGACCTTTATACCAATATTATATCTGAACCACCGAACCTCTCCAACATCACTGCACATAATGCAGTTCTAGTTGCAATTTGAATAAAACCTATAGGATGGTCAAAGCTGGAATGTATTTGATCATGGTTGACCTGGGTTTAACAACAATAACTATTATTATCTTTCATTATTGTTTGGAGAATGAAGGCACATAGCATAGTGGGTAAGGTGTTAGGTTCACAATCTTACTATCATGGGTTCAATTCTTGGAACAGGCAGCACATTATGTCATTGAGCTAAAAAGTTCAAATAACTACTTTGTCTTTCGTCCTTCCTGTGTGTGAGTGGGGAGAGTTGCTGTCATCCATATATGCAAGCTTGTTCTTTACAGGTGCTGGTGCCACACAAAATGCACTTATGCTAGTGCTGCATAAATGCACCCATGTTAGTGGCAAGTTTGAAGCACCCAGCATACTCTTTAAAGTGGTTGGTATTAGGAAGGGCATCTAGTTGTAGAAACCATGCCATAACAGACAATTGGAACCTGACCAGCTCCCCGGCTGGCCAGCTCCCTTGCTGGCCAGCTCCAAGTCAAACCATCCAACCCATGCCAGCATGGAAAACAGATGTTAAATGATGATGATTCCTATAATATGTTTGGATGTAAATGAAATTACAGTAGCATTGCAAGATAACAAAATACTTGTTAATTTGCTGTCTCTCTCTTCTGCATAATAGTGAGCTGTATCTTCACATAGTATCTATTTAAGATGTGAGGTGACTTGGCCATTGAGTGACAATCCAACTAAGACCACAACCTCTGGTTTCATAATATAAAACAAATAATTTTAAAGTGCTTGTATTCAAATTAAAACTTTTATAATTTTAATTTCATTTCGAATAACAGCTAAAAAATTATTCCCAACAGAGACACAAGGCCTGAAATTTATGAGGGAAGGTCAAGTTAATTATACCCCCACCCCACTCCACCAGTATATTGGTACTTTATTTTATTGACTCTGGAGAGGTGAATTTGACAACATTTGAACTTAGAACATAAAAGCCATAACTAAACACTGCAAAGCATTTTGTTCAAAGCTCAATCTATTTTGCCAACTTACCATCCTGATATAATAGTGTGAAAAATTTAGTCCAATACTTTATGTATTTGGCCAGCCATGAACTACCAACTTAATCATTTTGTTGCCTTATTTCTGTTGAAATACACTGTCTTTGCTTTGGTTAATTTTGCAAATAATGAAAAGTTTAGTGAAGAATTACATAAATGTGCGTGTGTGTGTATGTATGTACGTGTGTGTGTGTGTGTGTGTGTGTGTGTGTGTGTACGCGTGTGTGTATGAATATTTACTTTCTGTTTGTCTTCTCATTTGAATAAAAACACAGATGTCATTTATACGTCTCCTGTAGCTCAGCAGTTTTGAATTTTGAAGACCACTGGAATAAATAAATCATTTGTTTGATAAATAAGCTAGGGTTGGTGACAATATTGCTTCAAAAAACCTCCATCTAATCCATGCCAACATGAAAAATGCAGGTGTAAAAAAAAAATAATGATAATGGTGGTTATAGTTGTAGAGAAAAATGTTTTTGGCATTCAAGTTTGTATAAGAGTAGCTTAACAAGAGCAGCATCCTATGGCAGTCTAGCTTTGAAGTTATGTAATTTTTTATGGTTTTATTCATCCTTCAGTGCTTCTATGTGATAACCTACACATCTTGCTATAAAACATGAATGAACTCTACCTCCAGCTGATACAGTCATATTCCATAGAGTTTATCTGAGATTAGATTTAATCTTACTAAAATATATTTATGTTTCCAAAGACTTCTTAAATTCTGCATATTTGGCTGTGTTTTAGATTGTGCAAGAGAAAGGTATTAAATAACAACTGTACAACAGCAATAATATATTCCTTGTGGGAATCACCTCTACCCTCGAATATAAATGATTATATATATCTGCCATATTGGAAACTGAATTTAGAAAATTAACTTTTCATCTTTGGTCTGGAATTGTTCCAGTTGTGCGCAGTTTCTTCAGATGCATTAGTCTTCTGCTTTTGATATGCAATAAACTTTTTCTTCCTCAACATTGACTTAAGCTGTATTGTTAATTAGTTTCGTGTCATTGACCAAGAGGTTATGAATTGAAACCATTCTAAAAGCTATTGTGTTGTGATATTTAGGATTTTTGTGAAATCTAATTGAAAATAATACCCTTTGTTTACTTTAGAGCTGTGTGGTTTATATTAAGAATCAAATTCTAGGTAGATTTAAAGTTTTGGATCCAAATATATAGACAACTTGCAGTATAGCTAACATCTGTTAATACCGTTATATACTACACTCTTGGAGTGGTTGGCATTTGGAAGGGCATCCAGTTGTAGAAAGCAAGCCAAACCAGATTGGGGCCTGGTACAGCTTTCCTGCTTACTGGTTCCAGTCAAACCATCTAACCTATGCCAGCGAGGAAAACAGAATTTGAATGATGATGAAGATATGTAAGAATGGCTGTGTGGTTGAGGTATGTGGGGGAAACTGCTGGGTTTCAGATGAGGACAAACTGTGCCACTATAGAGCAATATGGATGTGAAACCAGTGATTATGAGGTTGTTATGAGGATGATGATGGTGGTGGTGTAGATGATAATGTTGATTGTGGCTGTGATGGAATTTTATGGCTTAGTTTTAAATTTTATTCTAAGGGCTGTTAAGAAATGCAATGTTTGCTGGAATATTTATGAAGCCACACACACACACACACACACACACACACACACACACACACACACACACACACACACAC
>NC_068993.1:36190928-36197677 GCF_001194135.2 Octopus bimaculoides | reverse complement strand
CTGGTTATTAAAAACAAAGCTCAATATTTCTCTAGCCATTGCTCATCGTCTCTTTTTAACCAAATCCAGTGGCTAGCCTTCTCCACTGTATTTTGGATATCGGTCATGGTGGTATTTACCTTACGATGAGTTAGGCCTAACGATAACAACAGTCGTCTCACACTGTGTCTAGTATATAGCACCTTGGATAAATGTCTTCTACTATAACCCCCAACAGATCAAAGCCATGTGAGTTGAATTAGTAGATGAAAACTGAAAGAAACCTGTTGTATGTATGCATGTATGTATGTATGTATGTATGTATGTATGTATGTATGTATGTATGTATGTATGCATGCATGCATGTATGCATGAATGAATGAATGAGACAGACACAACTGTGAGGTAAGAAGTTTGCCACATGGTTCCAGATTCAGTCCTACTGCATGGCACATTGGACAGTGTCTTGTACTATAGATCTAAATAATTTGAGCTCATTTCATGTGGCAGGGTGTGTGTGTGTGTGTGTGTGTGTGTGTGTGTGTGTGTGTGTGTGTGTGTGTGTGGCTTCATAAATATAGTGCAAGACACTGGGCTGACCAAAGCTTTGTGAGTGGATTTGGTTGATGGAAACTAAGAGAAGCCTGTCATATTCATTATGTATGTATCTGTGTGTATGTGTATATTTGTCTTTGTGTTGTTCCCCACCACTGCTTTACAACCAGTGTTGGTTTGTTTACATCCCAGTAACTTAGTGGTTTGGCAAAAAATAGACTGATAGAATAAGTGCCAGCCTGAGAAAAAAAAAGTACTGGGGTTGATTTGTTCAACTAAGCCCTTTAAGGTAGAGCCCCAGTATGGCCACAGTTCAGTGACTGAAATAGATAAAAGATAAAATATGTTTTAGGGTAGGTATTTGCATCTCCTTGGCTTGACATTATGTAAAAAATGTTACCATCATTCAAGCAGGATCTTTCATTTCCAAACTGCTGTAAAAACCTGTCCAGCCATTGGGAAACATTGTCTCAATTAGAAATAGATGAGGGTTGGCATCGGGAAGGGCATCTGGCCTGCCTCAAATAATTCCATCTGACCCAAGCCAGCATAGAAAAGTGGACATTAAAACAACAAGGATGATGAATATTTGGTGTATATCTAGTAGTACTCTATTGAACATGTCTCTCTCTTTTTTTAAAGATGGTAATGGTGTGATTTGAGTACTATTTGACTGCTGTTTTTAGCAAGCCATGTAACTACATAGAAAGTGTCTCTGGTTGGTTCCTTCTACAGATGTTTGTTGAAGACTGTCCTGCTTCAGACACAGCTGCCTTCTTTCCGTTTTTTTCCTCCCTGCATGGTGCCTTATCATAAATCAATACCACCAGGCAAACATTGATATCTTTTCAGCTGATTATTTATCAATGTATTAAACAGTCTTGTCTTACCTACATCAGACTGGACAGGTTAAAAAAAAATAATAATTAAAAAACAAAGAAGTTAATAAAATAAACTAAGTTTTATACTTTTCAGGCTTTCTTTCTCTCTTTAGTTGGAAGTCTTTTGATTATATTTTTATGTAATAATCATTTCTAACATGGCTGTGTGTATCAAAACTTGTTTCCTAATATGGCCTTGAGCTTAGGCCCCACTATACGACACCTTGGGAAAGTGTCTTCAACTAAAGTGTCTTCAAGCAAAGTCTTGTAACAGGATCTAGCTGACAAAAACTGAAAGAAGCCTGTTGTGTGTATGTATGTGTGTGTGTGTAAACCCTTGTCCAGACATGTAATAGTTGCAAATGAGCTTCATTGTCATACAAGCAAGGTTTTCTGTTTTGTGTCTTTTGCAAAAAAACATAGGCGCAGGAGTGGCTGTGTGGTGAGTAGCATGCTTACCAACCACATTGTTCCAGGTTCAGTCCCACTGCGTGACACGACACCTTGGGCAAGTGTCTTCTACTATAGCCTCGGGCTGACCAAAGCCTTGTGAGTGGATTTGTTAGACGGAAACTGAAAGAAGCCCGTCGTATATATGTATGTATATGTGTGTGTTTGTCCCCACAACATCGCTTGACAACCGAGTCTGGTGTGTTTACGTCCCTGTAACTTAGCGGTTACCGATAGAAGAGACCGATAGAATAAGTACTAGGCTTACAAAGAATAAGTCCTGGGATTGATTTGCTCGACTAAAGGCGGTGCCCCAGCATGGCTGCAGTCAAATGACTGAAACAAGTAAAAGAGTAAAAAGAGTATCTGGCCATGGAGAAATATTATCTTTCTTTGAAGTAGATTAGGGGTTGGTGACAGGAAGGGCATCTGTCTCAATGAATTCTCTCTGACTTTTGCAAGCATCAAAAAGTGAACATTAAATTTTTGATGTTGATGAGGATATATATATACATATACATATATATGTGCATGTGTGTGCCATCCTTCCCCAACTGCTTGACAATCAGTGTTGGTTTGTTTATGTCCCCATTACTTAGCAGTTCAATGAGACTAACAGACTAAGTACCAGACTTAAAATAAATATTGGAGTTGTTCTGTTCAACAAACCTCACAAGGCAGTGCCCCAGCATGGCCGCAGTTCAATAACTGAGAAGTAAAAGATTATAAACACAAGCTCACATACCTGGTGTGTAGGGGAACAGTCAATTAAATTCAACTCTAGTACTTGAATGGTACTTTATTTTATTGACCTCAAGAGGATGTTAAACAAACTTTGACTTCAGTAGGATTTGATCTAAGAATGTAAAGAACTGGAAGCAATAATACAAGGTGATGCTACTGATCCACAATCATGAATCTAGTTGAAGCAAATTTTAAGGTAGTGGGGGTTTAGTTGATTACATTGATTCCCTCATTTGACTGGTATTTATTTTATTGACCCCAGAGGGTTGAAAAGGCGAAGTTGACTTTGGGGGCAGGGGTGAGATTTGAACTCAGAATGTAATGAGCCAAAAGAAATCCTGTAAGGTAGCTTATCTGGTGCTCTTCCAATTCTATAAAACCTTTTGTTTTATTGAGATATGTTTGAAGTTATTTAGTTTTTTGGTGGTGATGGTGGGGGTGGAGGTTGTTTTATTTCTTTTATGCTCTCAGGTTTTTTTTAATTGTTTTTCTTGTTTGATTTTCTCTTTCAATATGTGATGTGATATTGCATTAATGTCGCAGTGGTGCAGTTTTATTGAAATCCGCAAGTTATGTTAACAGAACTGGTGTCTACTGTAGAATTTGTTGCACACATACACACACACTCAAAATTATTAGCTTTTTCTGTTGGCACTGCTTTCTAAGTAAGTCATCATCATCATCAGCAGTAGCAGTATCGTCATTATCATAATCATCGCCATTGCCATCAGTGACAGCATTATAAACATTATAGTCCTTTTGTTTGTTCTCACTGCAACCATTGCTTTACAACCATGTGGTTTTGGGTTCACTCCCACTGTGCAGCACCTTGGGCAGGTGTCTCCTATAACCCTGGATTGACCAATGCTTTGTGAGTGAATTTGGGAGACAGAAACTGTATAGAAGTCCTTCATATATGTATACATATACACCTATGTGTATGTGTGTGCGTGTACCTTTGTGTCTGTGTTTGTACCCCTACCTCATTGCTTGATAATTGGTACTGGTTTGTTTACATCTACATAACTTAACAGTTCAGCGAATGAGACTGATAGCATAAGTACCAGATCTTAAAAATAAGTACTGGGGTCGATTTCTTCAACTGAAAACCTTCAAGGTGGTGCCCCAGCATGGCTTCAGTCCAATGATTGAAACAAATAAAAAGCAAAAGGTAAATCCAGGAAAGTGGATGAGTGGATCTGTAAGAATGTCAGGTTAGATGTCTTGTGGTGATATTTTTTCCAGCTCTTTACATTCTGAGTTCAAATCCCACTAAGACCTACGTGGGTAGTAGATTTAATTCATTGCTTGCTTTAACACTATGACCTAGTACTTTGGTTCCTTTAGTAGAGTCCACTATTTCAAACATTCAGGCTAGGCCACCAGTTTGTGGATATCTTCCATCCTTCATTCTACCATTCTTAAAGCCATATAAAAGGGCCATAGCTAGTCCCTTTCTCCCTTGAGTTAACTATAAAACAAGAGAGGGTGATATGTTTTCACCTCCCTTTTAACACTACAGAAACTGGAGTTTGTTGAGCCTTGGCTCCATGGAGTTTTGTGAGCTTGAGCTAAACAAAAAACAACTATTAGTACAGTTTTATGCTTATACCATCTTTATTGTAGTACTTATATGTTTATGCAGTAGTGGACCAGCTATCTGACAAGCTTGGGGCCAGAAGAGAGAGAGAGAGAGTCTAAATATATTCCTGAAATATGAAACAAACTACGGAAAGTAAAGAACTGAATTGTATTTAAGATTCAAATTAATACGTTTATAAAGCAGGATCTGTTTGATATATATTAATCCACTTAAAATTCTTAAAATATATCATGCTGAACCGTGTATACAGTATAGTGTTTATATGATGAAAATTAAATGAGGAAAAGAAAAGAACATAGGTACAAATTAATACAATTCTAAGGAAAATATGTTTAGTTTTTATCAATCCACTTAAAAAGTAAAGAGCAACACTATTTTTGATACACCATATGCAAATTATCCAACTTCAAAACCAGGGTTTACTTTCTCAATATAGGATACAGTATATTGCATGATGTTTACATAGTATCTGCAAATTTCTGGAAGCCAGATAAGAGATCCTTTCTGTACCAGTTTTTTGTAGTACTTATGTTTATTCCAACCTTATTATAGCATTTATGTTTGTTTATATCAGCTTTATTACAGTGTTTATGTTAGCTTCATTATAGTATTTATGTTGTTTATACCAGCTTTATTATAATGTTTATGTTTATACCAGATTTATTATAATGTTTATTTTTATACCAGCTTTATTATAGTGTTTATGTTGTTTATACCAGCTTTATCATAATGTCTATGTTTATACCAACTTTATTATGTTTATTTTTGTACCAGTTTTATTATAGGCTTTGTTTGTATTATAGGCTTGTTTGTATAACAGTTTTATTATAGGCTTGTTTGTACCTTTACACTGTCAGCAACTCTACCACTCACTACTGCTATGTTAATGTCTGTGAAAGATATAGGTCATATTATTGTTGTTTATTTATCAAACTAATAACTTTATTTTATTGATGTTTATCATAGGTGTGGCTCTAGTTTGTTGCCACCACCACCACTGCTACCATACTGTCTTTCACTTCGTCTTACTTTCTGTCCTTACTGGCTTCAAAAATTGCTGAACATTATTAATCTCACCAATGCTCATTCAATATTCTAGTTTGCTTGCTTGCTTGCTGCCATCTGGTACATGTTATTCCAGTTTGGAGTATTTTCAGTATTGATGGAAATAACAACAGCTGTGGAGATAGATAGACTGAGAGATAGATAGATAGATAGATAGATAGATAGAGACAGAGAGAGAGAGAAAAATAGCATTGAAAGTTGAAATTGTGGTGAGCTCAAGAGAAAGACTTCAGTTGTAGCTGCTGCTGTTGCTGTGATCCTTAACTTTCTGACCATCTGTCAGAGTGCGATAACTGACTCAGTCTTCACTAGCAAGTGATAACCAAGAACTAATGTCATCACTGCTATTGGAACACTGATTCAGATTCTTCTGTTTGGTATGGCTGTGTCATTGCGTGTGAAGCATTATCAATCAATTGGAAACATTATTAATGAGAGAAGGAAAATAATGAATTGGTGTGATGGTGTATATGAATAATTAATGTCTCTGGAGTTGCTTATTGTGAACCATATTGGGAGGTCATGGTGTTGGTAGTTATATATATATATATATATATATATATATATACACACACACATGCATGTATACATGCATATATACTCACACTCACATGCATGTATACATGTATGCACACGTACATTTATATACATACATATATATATATATATATATATATATATATATATATATAATTGCTATTGCTAGTGATGGAAGCTGTTCAAATCATATAGTACCTATGTCTATGGTATGTGAGCATGTGTATTTATGAGGTACAGTTTCTAATTAGGTTAATGCAATGGCTGCAAGGTTAAAGTGCTGGGTTTAGTGACCACAAAGTCATAAGTGCAGACCTTACTGCTACCTTTGGGTTTCACATGTAACTAAGATGCATAACTCTGCTCACTGCACTTAACTCGACAGAATGTAAAACAGACACCTTTCCTACATCCTCATCATTGAACATCTGTTTTCTATGATGGCCTAGGTTGGATGGTTTGATGGGAGCTGGCCATGATTTCTATGACTGGATGCCCTTCCTAATGCCAGCCACTTTTTAGAGTGTACTGTGTGCTTTTAATGTGGCACATTAGTGGTAAAAACAAGCAAGTAATAAATAGGTTTTGTTCACATTTCTGGGTATTTGGGGTTTAATTTATAAATCTGTTGATTAGATCATCATCACCATTTTATGTTCATCAGATGAAAATTTATTGAGGCAGTTTTTTTACAACTGGATGTCCTTCCTGTCACCAATCCTTACCTGTTTCCAAGCAAGGTAATACTACCCAGGGTCAAACATGTTTCCATGGAAAAATTACATTGGAAATGAATAACACTGCTTGTATATTGGTGATGCTCATTTACAACCATCACATAATGTCAGGGCAATAATAAAAAACAAACAAACACACACACACACACACACACACACACACACACACACACACACACACACACACACACACACACA
>NC_068993.1:36184328-36188621 GCF_001194135.2 Octopus bimaculoides | reverse complement strand
ATATATATATATATATATATATATATATATATATATATATATATATACATATACACACACACATATATATATATATAAACACACATATACACATATATATATATTTATACACACCATATCTCCAGAAGTCTCAATCATCATAATTTTAATGACCACTTTTCTATGCATGCAAAGGTCAAACAGAATTGTATAATGATTACCATACATATTAATGCAGACTTGTAAACGTAAATTATTATACACTGAAATTATTATTACATAAGAGTGGCTGCAAAACAGCTGTAATCTTAAGGAGTCAAGTGGTTGAATAAATATATTTACTTCTCAAAGCTCCTAACTTTTTATGGTTTATACATACATACGTACATACATACTTATATATAAAGATGTATATATATGTACACACACACACACACATACACACACACACACACACACACACACACTCACATGTACATATATATAGTTTAGATATGTTATATAGCTTTTAAACTTGTTGTTTCACTGTTTTAGCTGACACTGTCTTTCTGTTTCTCAAAACCTTATGTGAATTCTGAATGTTTTTCTTCTTTTGACCAACTTATTGACATTAGAATCTGTCTTGGAGAGATTTGTGTCAAGGACAGTTTGTTCTAGTTGTTTAGAACAAACAAGTGAAATGGTTGGGAATATTTAAAGAAATCTAAGTCTCGACTTGTTTTGCTTCAGGTTTTTATTAGCATTATTATTATTATTATTATTATTATTATTATTATTATTATTATTATTATTATTATTATTATTATTATTATTATTATTTGCTGAGGAAAAGTGCTGGCTTCACTTGATAATATTTCCTTTAGAGATTTCATTATTTGAAAGTCTTCATTTTAATTTTTTTTATATTTTTATAAATTAGCTGGTATTTTTTATGAAAACTTTGTTGGTTATTTTTCAGCATGTACAAATCTGTCTCCCTCTGTCCCTCTTTCTCTCTCTCTTTCTTTCTCTCTCTCTTTCTTTCTCTCTCTCTTTCTTTCTCTCTCTTTCTTTCTCTGTCTCTTTCTTTCTCTCTCTCTCTCTCTCTCTTTCTTTCTCTCTCTCTTTCTTTCTCTCTTTCTTTCTCTCTCTCTTTCTTTCTCTCTCTCTTTCTCTCTCTCTTTCTTGCCTTCCTTGATTTCTCTCTTTCTCTCTTTGATTTCTCTCTCTTTCTCTCTTTGTTATACATGCGTATACATATGCACATGCAGATGCACACACAAACACAGCCATGCTATTATGACGAGAAACTTGAAGGGACAAGTCTTATAAAGATAAGCTGCAGGTTTTGGTGTTTGAAAGGTGTCAGATCACAATTTTAAATTGTTTTTGTGGGGAGCGGGGGGAGGAGGTAAGGTTAATATTATATTGCTGAAAGAAAGCAGTTTCATTTTGAAAGTAAATGTGACCTTAGGAATCACGTTACTTTGAGATGACCCTGTCAACTTGGAGGATATGCAACCATTAATCATGTGAAAGAAACTGAGGCCTACAGATTCTCTTTCTCCCTCTCTCTCTTTCTCTCTCTCCCTCTTTCATGCACACAAATGGATTCACATTCAACAACTCACACATTAACTCTATGTATACACACAATCAAACTCATATATTTATATACACTATGTTCTACACTAGAAAACAATTAAGACTGTGAGTCTAATTACATAAGAAGATATTGTGGTTTTAAATCAGAGACTCTTAATAAATTTTAATAATGTGTTTCCATAGACAAAAAATGCTTATCTCTTAAGTTTGTCTCAATGGATTTTGATGCCCTCAAATTCTGATGAAGGTTGTTTTGTTGTCAAAGCTGATATATGACAGCCTGTTCTATGTTAACCCCTTTGTTCCTAATAGGACACATACATCCTAAGAAAAGTTTTTTATTAAGGAGTAAGATGGGAAAAAGAAAGAGGTCACTTGTCCAGAAGCGATTATCTTTTATAACAAATATATGGGTAGAGTAGATTGCTCTGATCAAATGGTAACATTGTATGAACTGGATTGAAAAAGTAGAAAATGGTGAACTAAAGTGTTCTTTACGGCTATTTATAACAGCTATGTTATTCACTCTGAAATTCACCATACCACCATTTATAATTTTCTTAGTAAATGTAGCTGAACGTTTGATTGAAGCAGGAAGGCCAAATTTTCCGCAAAAGAGGTTCTTTTGGATGGTCTACTAAAACTTCAAAGTGGATTTCGAACGTAGGTGGTCATATGCCAGTAAAACAAAAGAGTCGCAGAAAATGTACAAGATGTACTTCGAGGAACAAAGAAAGGAGGACCCGATGCATTTGCTGGAAATGCAACATTCCGTTATGCATTGATGAATGTTTTACAATATATCACATATAGCATGTATTTATAAATCATAGTAGTTCTTGTAAATATTATTTGAGAAAAGAAATATATTTGTTAGTAAGTATGATATAAGAGAAAAAACTATATAAAGAAAGAAGTTTATTTGTTATTTCATAAGTATTATTTGGAAGGGGTCATTATATATATTATTTTATAAGTGTTATTTGAAAAAATAATTGTAATTTATAATAGGTATTCTGTTGTGTCTGGGGAGAGTCATTCTCTTTTGGTGCCTTATAATCTAACACACTCACTGGTAAAATTTCCACAACTCTCCCCAGACACAACAGAATATGCTTCAACACATAAAGAATCTTGCAAACCAAATCCAAAAACGAAATATAATAGGTATATTATGTGAGAAATCAATTATAGCTTCATTTTGAATTTGAAATAAACTGTAAGATTTATTCCATTTTTATTGCCATAATTTTCCGAACTTGCTCAACGTGCATATGAAATACTGTTGGGAGAGGATAGTCTCAAGTATTTGTTCATTAGAATATTAATGGGACATTTTAGTTCCACGTTCAAAAATCATAGATAGCGATAAAAGTTTAGATTTTAATTATGGTAGGTAATGAAAGGCTAAAGAAGTAGAAAATGTGAAAAAATAAAATAAAATCTGATTGTGCAAAAGTCGGAGTGAAAGCATTAAACATAACATACATTTATACCATCTCTCGCAGATGGATATCTTACCAAACTGTGAAGGATTTCACAGCAACAATAACGTTGTCAACAACTGTTTTAGCAATGTCTCGTTAAATACTTCATTCAGTCTTTTATCTTTTACTTGTTTCAGTCACTGAACTGGTGCCATACTGGAGCACTGCCTTGAAGTGTTTTAGCTGAATGGACACCCCCAGTAGTTTAGTTTTCTAAGTCTGATATTTAATCTATTGATGTCTTTTGCTGAACTGCTAAGCAACAGGGACATAAACAAACCAGCACTGGTTGTCAAGTGGTAGTGGAAGATAAACATAAGCACAGACACACACACACACACACACACACACACACACACACACACACACACACACTGTAGATTTTTGAAAAATCAATAAATGTGTTAATATTTTACTGTGTCAACCTGCGATCTTCATTATGTTTATTATAGAAATAACTAAAAATTATAAACTGGCTTGTTTTCGACAACAATGACGGGCTCAGTTTCTGTCTATGAAATCCACTCACAAGGATTTGGTCAGCCTGGGGCTTCAGTAAAGACACTTGCCCAAGGTGACACGTAATGCTCTGGACCACATTCTTGCAAAGTAAGCTTCTCAACCATGCAGCCATCCCAACTTTTATTTTTTCCAGATAAAGTGAACATTGGAATAATTAAATATCACAAGATTTGACTTAGTAATGATTCTGCTAGTTCACTGCAAGTTTACTTCAGTATCATTTTCAGTAGAGAATCTGTCTCTCATGACAACCACTCTAACTGACATCAGAGATGAAACATGATCTGGAGCGATTTGAAAGCATCTGATTGGTTCTAAGCTTTTGGTTGTTGATCAATTTTTTTTATTTTCCTTTTTTTTTTTTTGGTTAAGTCTACCAAGAAAGTCAGGTGTGTTTAAGTGCACTTAAGGAATGCTGTACAGTGTTGGTTAGATTTTTTATTTGTTTCATTTCCAGGGAAATTAAAGGCAACAATGTCATTTAAAATAGTTCTTTTGTGACAAATCTTTTGCTAATCACTCATGAGGAACACAAAGAGAATTTCTTAATTTTATTTGAGATTCTGTTTTTGTGTACTTGACTTTTATTGTTTAATAATGAGTCACACTGTTGTAGCAATGTATATATTATCATTATTATTATTATTATTTTACATTCTGAGTTCAAATTCTGTTGAGGTCAATTTTGCCTTTCATTCTTTTGGGGTTGATAAATTAAGTA
>NC_068993.1:36169983-36182934 GCF_001194135.2 Octopus bimaculoides | reverse complement strand
TTATTTTTTCTGACCAGGCTCCCGTGGTTTTATGGGTTTTTCCACGTGTAACCTTTCCTTTTTCGAAGCGCCTCCCCCTTTGGGAGTTCTACTTATTTATTTATCTATTTATTTATCTATTTATTTATTATATCCTTCTCCGTTTTCTTCCTCTGTTTAGACGAACTTTCCTACCTTTTCGGACAAAACCTTTTGTAACCTTCGTCCTGTCTTTGTCCTTATATGTCTTTAATTGATATTAGCCCTTGTGGCCAATAAAACGAATTAATTATTATTATTATTATTTTACATTCTGAGTTCAAATTCTGTTGAGGTCAATTTTGCCTTTCATTCTTTTGGGGTTGATAAATTAAGTACCAGTGAAACACTGGGGTCAATATTATCGACTAGTTCCCTCCTCCCAAATTTTAGGCCTTTTGTCGTTAGTAGAAATGATTATTATTATTATTATTATTATTATTATTATTATTATTATTATTATTATTTTAAAAGGATTGACGTAACTCTTCACAACAGTAAATAGACAAGACGAAGAGCGTGATGCGATTACAATAGATATTTTATTGGTTGAACAATATTTCGACAGCAAGCCTGTCTTTGTCGAGTTCAAAATAAAAAGTAATAAAAATTCAAAATTATAGAAATTCAAATCTAAAGTATGAACAAGAACAACCAGCGTCCACACATTGATGGAATGACATCATTAGTCTTTAAATTTCAATTTTATAACAGTCGAAATATCATTCAACCAATAAAATATCTATTGCAATCACATCATGCTCTTTGTCTTGTCTATTATTATTATTATTATTATTATTATTATTATCATTATTATTATTAGGGCAGTGGATTGGCAGGATCGTAAGAACATTGGACAAAGCTATTTGTACCATTTGTTGTGGCATGCCTGGAACTATATCTATGCCATTATGTTCAATATTGGAATTCAAATTGAAGTGGCAGAGTGGTTTCTAGAGGAATTGACTCGGGGTTTATAACTTCAGGGGAGAATTTGGCTGTGGGAGCTTTGGCAAATTTGGTAAAAAAGCAGTTTACATTCCATTTTGAATATGGATCCATGTTGAAAACACTACACCTTTAGAACTTGCTCTTGTTTGTTTTTTATTCTTGCAAGGCAATTAAAATATGTACCATTTACCTCTTCGCTTGGTGCTTATCAGATCTACTCTTATCTTATCCTACAGAATTGTGCTGTAAGAAATCGTTGCTCTTTTTGTAGTTTTTGTTTCTGTTGTTGCTATTTAACTCTGGGTTAGCCATGATCAAGCAGGCTTTCCAATTGTGAACATCCCGTCTTAATTTGTGACATCTAGAGTCACATTACATATAATTGTTGTGCCACTGCTACCCATGGTGTTCTTCATCTTTCAAGACAATATAGTATCATTGAAATGTGAAATCTTACTGCTATTTCTTGCATATATACAAACCACAAACAGGTTCCAGAATTGCTGTTGGTGTTATTTTCTCTCTTGGATTTGCAAAATGGTTTCTCAGAATCATTACTTTGAATAATTGGTGTTGGCATAAAACTGACATAAATGAGAGATATTTTATTTGCTGGATTTTTGATTTTTATGATTCCATGCCACCATTGCAGTGTTTTAGTCTGTGTTTCTCTGTTGCTGAAGGAAACAAGATGTAAGCCAAAAGCTGTATCAGCAAGGGAGGAAATTCCAGAAAGAGTTTGATAGCAATGGTTATGTGTGTGTGTGTTTGAATGTGTCCTTCGCATCTGCAGTCACCTCAGATATAACAAGAGCAATAAAATCAGCAACAACAACAATAATAGTTATGGTTTCAAATTTTGTCACAAGGTCAGCAACTTTGAAGGGAGGAGGATTAGTCATTAGCATCAACCTTGGTGCTCAACTGGTACTCTATTTTATTGACCCTGGAAGGTTAAATGGTAAAGTTGACCTTGGTGGGATTTGAACTCAGAACGTTAACACCCGTAACCAAATACCACAAGCCATTTTTGTCTGCTGCTCTGACAATTCTGCCAATCTACCATCCTTAACAACAAAACAACAACAATGATAATAATTTCTATATTGTTCAAATACTAAGGTCTTCAATTAATAGAAGACATGCAGCAGTGGTTGCAGATACAGCTGCAGTCACAGCAACAGCTGTTCAGACGAGACAAGCAACAACAATGGAAGCCAGAAAAATAGCAAAAACAACAGTAGGTTCTGTTTTAATTAGATACGTTTTTAGACATTTCGACAGGTTATTAATTAGTTTAGCAGATAAGGTTAATAACACAAGTTGTGGATGATATTATTGTTGGTGTTGTTGCTGTAGCATACCATTAGTTTGTGGACTGCAGCAGTTAAATTAGAAGATTGACACAGGTCCTTAACATATGGCAATTTAATAAGTTTACATCTTTTTTTTTTTATAGTTTGGAAAATTTACAGGGATTGGATTATAGGATTTGTTATTAGAGGATATAATGATAGGTATGGTTAATCCTTCTGGTATCAACCTGCCTGAAACTGTCCCTTTTTCTATGATCTGTTTTAAAGTGATCTAAATTCAAAACCTTCCATCAAAATTTCATATCAATTTATGCTCCAAACGAGCTTAATGATGGCAAAGTTATTTTACTAAATTCTCCATTATTTTAAAAATTCAATGGAAAAAAAGCAGTGTATTTCATCAGAAATATTGTAACCAAAGGGTTGAAAAAGAAAAAAAACAAAACAAATTAGGTAGATATGGTTGGCTTCTTTTAGTTTCTGTCTACCAAATCTACTCACAAGGCTTTGGTTGGCTTATGGCTGTCATAGAAGACACTTGTTTACAGTGCTGCATAGTGGGACTGAACCCAAAACCACATGTTTAGGAAGTGAACTGCTTTATCATACAGCAATGCCTGTACCTATATCTATGCCAGTGCTGTACACAAATGTCTAATGTTCCATCCAGGAAGGAATCGTAATTGTCCATTATTTATGTTATTATAAGATAGGAGAGTAGGGGGAAGGAAGAAAGAGCCAAAGGTCAGATGCTTATAAAAAGCAGTCACTGAATCACAATATTTTGAGTTGAAAACCTCACCGAATTTCACTTGGCATTTACTTTGTCTAGGATTGATAAAATAAATCTCTAACATGTACCAGAGATAGTTGAAATTGGTTACACATCTCCCCTCCCACTCAACATATATTACTCACGTGCCTAGTCACAAGAAAACTATTATTATTATTATTATTAAGGCAGCAAGTTGGCTTAGTTGTTAGCAAGCCAAAACAAAATGCTAAGCATTTCTTCCAGATCTTTATGTTCTGAGTTCAAATTCTGCTGATGTTGGTTTTGCCTTTCGTCCCTTTCAGGGTCAATGTAATCAACTTGCCTCCTTCCCTTAAAATTACTGCTAAACCTTGAAAGAATTATTATTATTATTATTATTATTATTATTATTATCATTATTATTATTAACATAACATTATTATTATTATCAAGAAAGGTGGTGAGCTGGCAGAATCATTAGTACACTGTGCAAAATGCTTAGCGATATTTCATCTGTCTTCCCTTTCAGGGTCGATAAATTAAGTACCAATGAAACATGGGGGGATCAATGTAATTGACCATCCCCTCCCCAAAATGGCTTCCCTTGTGGCAAAATTTGAAAATTTGAAGCTATTATTATTATTATTATTATTATTATTATTATTATTAAGATGGTGAACTGTTAAGATGGTGAATCGTTAGCAGGCCAGGCAAAATGCTTAGCAGTCTGTCTTTATGTTCTGAGTTCAAATTTTGCCAAAGTCAGCTTTGATAAAATAAGTATCAGTCAACCATTAGGGTCCATGTAATTGCCTTACCCGCTCCCAGAAATTGCTGGCCTTGTACCAAAATTTGAAACCATTATTGTTATTATTATTATCATTTTACTTCTCGGAATGTTCAGTCTTGTTTATTCTGGTAGATTCTGTGAGAGCAAACAGCAGCCTGCTGTCAGAGGTCTCACAGGATCTCTTTCTGCATATTATAAGCTTGGTTGTTATTTCTGCACATTATATACTTGGTTGTTAATTATCGTGGGAGACATTCAATATCCAAGTACCAATCTCAAAATCCTAATTATCCTCAACAGAGCAGTTTTTGGGGCTTGCTTTGCTCTCGTGTCAATTCTGATTTCTTTGACATATTTCTTGAACTTGGTAGTTACTGCTCTGAGTGCCCCTACAACTATTGGAATGACAGACACCCTCCTCACAGTCCACATCCTTGCAATTTCGTCTTTTAGTAGTCTCTACTTTTCAATCTTTTCTAGTTCTTTGTCACTTATGCATGAATCTCCAGGTATTGCAATACCTATGATCTTCGTTTCTTTTTTCCCTTTATCTACCACAACAATATCTGGTCCCTGAGCCTTGATTTGGGAGTCACATTAGATTGTAAAATCCTACAGTATTTTATGTTCCTCATTCTTGATGTTTGTACTTCTTTTTTGTACCTCTTTCTGTTTGTACCTCTTTCTGTTTGTACCTCTTTCTGTTTGTACCTCTTTCTGTTTGTACCGCTTTCTGTTTGTACCTCTTTCTGTTTGTACCTCTTTCTGGTTCATGTTTGTTATTTTCACATAACCTCTAGTGGACAAACTTATCATGCCTCCTTTTGTAGTGCTTTTGGGCCAGCTTGCTGTACTCACTCACAATATGTGAGATTGCTTCGTTTCTGCATCCACACATCCTACAAAGGAGTGATTCACTACTCTTATTGATTTAGAACTTGATGTAATTAGTTTTCAGAGCTTGTTCCTGGGTGCTGCATATCAATGCCTCAGTGCATCCTTTCAGATCACTTTTTCTTAGCCATCTCCAAGTGTTGATCTTATCTTTTCCTTTGATTTCTCTGAGGTATTGCCCATGCAGCGGTTTCATTTTCCAGTTGTTTACCCTTTCCTCATCTTGTTTCTTAAATGTTTGTGGCTGCATCACATTTTATTATATTTTATTATATTGTTAATTCTAACAGCAGCAAGCAAAGATTCACTCTACTGTTTGATGTACCATCTCAGCCTGTTCTTCTCATTGACAACACAGACCTTGCATCCTATGAGACCTCTTCCACCCCTGTTTCTAGGCACATATAGTTTGTCAGTGTTGCTTTTGGGGTGTAGTTACTTGTTAATTGTCATCACTTTTCTAGTTTTCCTGTCCATTTCCTCAAGCTCGTTCTTTGTCCACCTAACAACACCTGTGCCATATTGCATTAAGGAAACAGCTCGTGTGTTCATTGCCCCAATTTTGTTTTTTCCATTGAGTCTACTTCCCATGATTAACCTGAATCTTCTGAGATATTCTTGTCTAAAGCTTTCTTTCATTCCACTTCCCTTGCTTTTGTTGTATTCTAAAATCCCCAGATATTTATATCCATTAGCCTCAATATCCTTGATTTTCTTGCCATTGGCTGACTCTACACCATCAGATAACACTACTTTGCCTCTTTGTATTATAAGCATACCACACTTTTTAGTCCCAAATTCCAATCCAATATCCTTACTGAATATCTGCACTGTTGAAACTAGGCCATTTATTTCATATTTGGTCTTTCCAAAGATCTTTAAATCATCCATATATAACAGATGATCTAATTTTCTTCCACTTTCCAAGGTGTATACTGATGTCATTTTCCATAGTATCTGTGTGAGGGGTATCATATAAATCACAAACAGCAATGGTGATAGGCTATCTCCTTGAAATATGCCTCTCTTGATGTTAATCCTTGCCAGTATTATTGTTATTATTATTATTATTGCGTGAGAGAGCAGTGCATGCCATCAAAGTGACACTGGGGTAAAATATACGAAGCCCAATATACACATCATTACTACCCGTCTGATAAGGGTACACCGGGCACATGCATCACAACCATATGTATGTGACATAGTGGTCTCAAATCAAGATAAACAGCGCATGACCTCGCAGGTGGGGCCCAGTTAGAATTTTCTTCAGGTCAAAAGGTCTCTGAATAAGGTTCGCTTAAGGATATTGAGCAAAACACCTATGTTTCCAAAGGTGAATTATTCAAACCCCAAAGAACTCCTCTCAACACATGGCTATGATGCTCTCCCACTACTTCTGCTCATGATCAGAGATGCACATATCATCAGCCAGCAAGGGACATGCTCAACTGGTTAAGGTCAAACAACTGACAAGCAAATCTGTGGTATTGAGCAGAATATTTGCTGTAGCCCATCTTTTATACCAAGACAAAACAATGTACATGATAACACTTCCAATCAGTTAAGATCAGAAGCCATGAGAGCCACTGCCTGGTACTGCATCCAGGCATTTATTATTATTATTATTATTATTATTATTATTATTATTATTATTATTATTATTATTATTATTATTATTATTATTATTAAGGTGGCAAGCTGGCAGAATTATTAGCAAGCCAGGCAAAATACTTAGTGGCTTTTCCTCTGCCTTCACATTCTCAGTTCAAATTCCGCTAAGGTTAACTTCGTCTTTCATCCTTTCAAGGTCAGTAAAATAAGTATCAGTTGAGCCCTGGGGTTGATGTAATCACCTAGCTTCCTCCCCCAAAATTTCAGGCTTTGTGCCTTTAATAGAAAGGATTATTATTATTATTATTATTATTATTATTATTATTATTATTATTATTATTATTATTATGTTGTCATTTTTGCTGTTGCTTTTTATGGCAGCCGTAGCTAAGACTGAAACTGTTTCACTCCTATTAGATATTCACTCTTTATTTATAAATGGAATTTTTCTCAATATGTGCATAGAAAATTCCATTAGTGCCATTATTGCTTTTGTCTTTTATGTTAGTTTCTTGTTTTTTTTTGCATATTATTTCACATTACTCCTTCCTTTACTTTTAAAACGACAACCATCATACCATGTTACAGTCTAGTATTTCACCAACTTGCTCGCTATTATATTTTGATAAATGTGTTTAATCCTTTTGTTACCATATTTCTATTAAAATATACTATCTTTGTTTCAATTAATTTTTAAATTGATCTGAAAACTTTACTAAAATAATTTTGCTATTATGATGTTGGTGCTTAGAATATAAATTAACATGAAACTTTGATGGAAGGTTTTATTTTAGATTAATTCAAAACAGAAAATTTGTATTATAGAATCAATGGCAGCATCAAAAGGATTAGATAATATTTTTCTTTGAAAATTTATTATTTTATTTAATTTTGATGTTGCTGTCCTTGTTTGATGTTACTTCCTTACTGATAATGGTGTTTCTTACATGAATTTGAATATGTGCCAATATATTTGAGTTTCTAGTTTTGTTGTTGCTGTTTCGCACCACAGCAGCCTTGGCCAAATGGAACTGTGATCAAAGACATTCCGGTTTTCAAAGCTCTATCTTTTACCTGTTTCAGTCATTAGACTGCGGCCATGCTGGGGCACCATCTTGAATTTTTAGTCGAATGAATCAACCTCAGCACTTATTTTTGAAGCCTGGTACTTATTTTATTGGTCTTATTTACCAAACCACTAAGTTATGGGAACATAAACACACCAACACTGGTTGTCAAGTGGTGATGGGGGGACAAACACACACACACACACACACACAAATCGTCATTGTCATCATCATCAACGTCGTTTAACGTCCGCTTTCCATGCTGGTATGGGTTGAACAGTTTGACTGAGGACTGGCAAGACAGGAAGCTGCACCAGGCTCCAATCTGATCTGGCATGGTTTCTACAGCTGGATGCCCTTCCTAATGCCAACCACTTCAAGAGTGTAGTGGGTACTTTTTATGTGCCACCGGTATGGGGGCCAGTCGGGCGGCACTGGCATCAACTATGCTTTTTACATGCCGACAGGCTTCTTTCAGTTTCTGTCTACCATATCCACTCATAAGGCTTTGGTCGGCCTGAGACTATAGTAGAAGATACTTGCCCAAGGTGCCATGTAGTGAGACTGAACCTGGAACCACGTGGTTGGGAAGCAAGCTTCTTACCACACAACCACTCCTGCACCTATTTTATCTTTTGTTTTTTCAGTGTGGACTGTTCTCTGTCCAGCCAATGAGCATTCAGTTGTTCAATCAACTGAATTACCTGCTCCTAAATTAACATGAAAGCTGTGGTAGGACACACACACACAACTGGCGTTGGTGTGTTTATGTCCCCATGACTTGGTGGTTCAGCAAAAGAGTCCGATAGAAGAGTACCAGGCTTAAAAAAATAAGTCCTGGGGTCAATTTATTCGACTAAGCTTCCTCAAGTTAGGCTCCCAGCATGGCCACAGTCTAATGGTTGAAATAAATAAATGATTAAAAGATTATAATGACTGATTAAGTATTCTTTCATGAGAGTTCAAAACATCACATGGTGTGAGCACAAGGCCAAAGAAGAGATTTATGGATTTATAGACATGTTCTACCTATCTCTATTGTGGCTCAAAACAGGAAAGACCTTTGCTGGCTATTGGTATTGTGCTGAATATTGGAGGTTATATTCTAAAGTTTTCCACACCTTAATTTATGACAAAAACCACACAAGTACATTGATGTTATTGGTAGAGACACACACAATATGGAATTGAGGACTTACCAAAGTTAATGGGGAAAAGTGATTCCTGGCATGGTTTGGCAAAACACTTCTTAATTGCAGCTACTCAAAACAGAAGAATATTATAGTGATGATTCTACCAGAGACACTGGAATACACATTGTGTGATGGATTATATCAACCCCTGTGCTTGACTAATATTAATTTTTATCAACATTAGAAGCCTGAAAGACAATGTCAACCTTAGTGGAACTTCATCTCAGATCACAAGTAGATATAACTAAGTACTGTGAACTTGCTATCTACAGATTATTGGTATCTATCTCACATTATGCATGTCGTAGTCTGATATTCTTCACATTCTTCTGGCAACTTACTGGCAATAATGGTGTTGTTTACTTCAGATGTCACTGACTCTAATTCTGTAGTCTTAGAAATTTTCTTATACTGCACTGATTATTTTCAATGTCAGCCATCCTACAAGTCTAACACAGATTGCACTGTGTATTTTTTGCCAAGTACAAATATGGACACACCTAACATTAAATTATAGGAAAATAGCTTGGTTGGTATATTTTTGATTCTTACCACACAGAGAGAAAGAATTTGCAAATATTTGAATTGTCTATGTTAGTTTATGAAGTTGTTTTTATAGCATAGTGATAAAACAATAAAATATTCAGTTTTTAAAAATTTAATTAAAAACCTCTTTATAACTGTTTAATTAACATCTTGCCTTTTTTCCATGTTTGAATGATTAAAT
The DNA here is from genome assembly GCF_001194135.2 of Octopus bimaculoides. NCBI lineage: Eukaryota > Metazoa > Mollusca > Cephalopoda > Octopoda > Octopodidae > Octopus > Octopus bimaculoides. The sequence goes on along the minus strand of NC_068993.1, from coordinate 36,173,613 downwards.
TTAATGAGTATTACTACAGAAATCCTGTAGCTGTTAGTTTCGTACCTTGTTTATAGTTGTACATCTATCATGAAAAGTATTCTAGCTTCCCTAAAGTTATTTAAGTGAAAGAAATACAACTGGGAACTGTCTGGAAATGTAGCAGCTATATTGGGAGAGAAGAAGAGAAAAATCTATTTTTGGGTATGATTTCAAGGTAGGTTACAACAGACAGTATGAGTAGCATGTGAATGTAAAATCAAGCAGTAGAATCTGAGAAAAACAGCAACTAGTGATGCTCCATGTCAGCAAATAGTAATACAAATTTTCTTCCTCGTGGCATAAAACGTATTTCATTTATTGAATGAACTATTAATTATGATACATTTTATTTATTGATTATAAGTCTAAATTTCTGTCATTAATTATTAAGAATATTATTTAATATTGTTCAAATTATTAACCTTACCTTTGCGTGTGCATGTGTGTGTGTGTGTGTGTGTGTGTGTGTGTGTGTGTGTGTGTATTCATTAATAATGCTTTGATTGGTTTAATCTCTCATCATCTCACAGCCCTTAAGATAGATAAAACTATAATACATATGGTTAAAAATTTATATGACTTTAGAAATATTTTTGTTATTGTTGTTGATGATGTCTAGACCTGTTTATTATCAGGGCTAGACATCCTTGAAGGATTTTAATAAGAATTTTTTTTTCTGTGGCTCTTCCAACACCATTTTGGAACATAATATAAGATTTATGGACCTCATATGATTCCATTTGTGAAAATGGCCAAGGGAGATTTAGTAAAGAATGTTGTATCATCAGTAGTGATAAAGTACCCCTCAGTATATCAACTGACATAAAACTTGTAAGTCATCATCATCATCATCATTGTTATCTTTTAAACATCCATCTTCCATGCTGGCATGGGTCAGATAATTTGAACAATTTGACAAGCTTTGATGAGTTGGCAGACTGTTCTATGCTCCAATGTCTGCTTTGGTATGATTTCTATTGCTGGATGCCCTTCTTAATGCCAACCCCCTTACAGAGGGTACTGGGTACTTTTTCTCCATGGCATGAGATTAAAAGTTTGTAAAATTATATAATCTCATAATAATTCATCTCTGGTATTTAGACAGTGTTGGAATTCCCCATCATTGTTTTATACTCTACTTCTCCATGCTAGCATGGGCTGTTCAATTTTTTATATAAATTTTTCTGTTAAGGTTGATGTTTTATGGTCAAGTGCTCTTCCTTTTGCCAACTCTTTCAGCTACATCTTATGACACATAGTAAGGTATACCTGTTCTAAAACAGTAGAGTCATTTAATGTTGGAAGTAAAAGTAAAATTTTTATTATTTAGACATAAAATGTTCAGGTTTTATTTTTTGGGAAGAACATGAAGGAAGTTCTTATAATTTCTATGGATAATGTCACTCTCTTTAACCAATTTTGAATGATTATAATTATGCAAAAATCAAAACTTATTATTGTTTTTATTTGTTGCTTAACAAACAGAATTTCAGAACATTTTTTTGCCTTCAATTTTTTTATATTCATTTCTTTTGTTGTTCACCTTCGGTACTTTTGAAGGATCTATAAACTTTCTGATTCTGATTCATTCTGCTATCAATCACTGTATAAGGAAAGGTAAGGACTGGCTGTGATTATTCCGAAATTCAAAAACCTAATTACAGTTAAAACCTAGATTAAAGTCATGTAATATCAGGGATGATATTATGAGATTTAGTTGATCAACACCAACAAAGATATAAAATTTGAGGTGTTTTTTTAAAATTCATCCAAAATCCTGATTAGATTATTAATGAATTAAAACGTGTGGGCAGCCTTCTCGTTAAAAATAGTCACAAAAGAGTTAGGTGCCATATTTGATAGCATAAAAGATGCGTGGGAATATTAGATGCATCCAAATTTCAGTAGTGCATAGTTAGGAAATAAAAGTTTTTTGTGTATTAATGTTAATGGAAGGCTCAACTTCTCATTTAGGACCTGGGGTTTCTTTTTGAGACAAATGCATCTTACATGTCATCAAATAGGGTATTTTGAAGTGATACAAAAATGACTGATAATTCTTATAATTTCAATGATTATTGCCATAGAAACCAATTTCTGTTGCAGAAACAAAACATAAGAAACAGATCAATCAAACCTCTCTTTACTTTACTGAACTATAAATATCTTTCATCTTTACTGTTTGTAAACCAGTAGCTTCGCTTTTATTTGGTCAAACTATAGTCAGCAGGAATTTATTAAATACTAATTGTTTTTTTCATTTTTCCATGCTAGCATAGGTTAAAAGTTCTGCAGATTTTGCATCTATTTTTAGCTCTCTGCCTCTCTGTTCTCCCAACCCTCCATGAAAGTGCTAAAACATTCTCAGACAACTTTAATGTCTCACCAATGTTTTATTATTTAAAAGCTTTTAAAATGTCTCTGGAGATAATTGTTTTTGTGTTATAGTAACATTCTCTAGGAGGTTTTCTATGTACTGATGCCATTTCAATGTTCTGGAATGATTGTGTGATATTTGTGTACGAAGAGTGATACTGCATGGCATTGAGATGTTGGCTCTGAATACTGTTTTACTTGTTTTGGTTATTGAACTACGGCCACACTGGAGCACCACCTTGTAGGGTTAGTCAAACAAATCCACCCCAATATTTATTCTAATTCTATCAATCTCTTCTGCTGGTCCACTAATTCACAGGTATGTAAACAAACCAACACTGGTTGTCAAGTGATGTGGGGATAAACACAAAGACACACACACACACACTTAACATCCATTTTCTGTGGCATAGGTTGTTCAATGGTTTGATGAGATGTCAGGTCCTAGGTCTGCATCATGCTCCAGTGTCTACCTTGACATGGTATCTATAACTGGTTGCCCTTCCTAATGCCAACCACTTTACAGAATGTACTGGGTGATATTTTTTTTTGTACCACAAACACAACTGAGGTCACCTTGTTGCTTGCAAGACTATGAACCCTGAGAGAAGCATCTCGATGCTAGAAAATGAGGGGCCAAAATGGGACAGAAAAAGCCAGAGCAAAACAGTTTTCTTGCTGTAGAGGAGCTGCATGGTTACTCACATCATACAAGAGAGGGTAGGAGTGATGAGAATGGAGCTGGAAAGAAATAAAAGTAGTGGTAATGAGTTGCTTGGGTGGAACCTCCAGGTACAAAATGAGTGGGAGCGTGGGGAAAAAAGAACCAGGTGTGTGGATGGGGTAGAAGCTGCATTAGTGTATAGGAGAGTGTCAGATGGGAAATGGATGGGGAGGTGAATGTAATGAGTGAAAAACAAGTGCTAAGGGATAAGTAAAGGAGGTAGTGAAGAGTAGGTGACAGCTGTAGAGATTGGATATGGTTGAGGGGTTGATGTAGTGAGAAAGGGGTGGGTTGCCAATGATGCATGGGGGTACATCATCATCATGGGCTGGATGGTTTGACAGGAGCTGGCCAGGCAGAAGACTGCACCAGACTTCTGTGTCTGTTTTGGCAAGGTTTTTACGGCTGGATGCTCTTCCTAACACCACCTTCCCAGCATATATATGGGGGTACATCATATCTCTCTCTCTCTCTCTCTCTCTCTCTCTCTCTCTCTCTCTCTCTATATA
>NC_068993.1:36167940-36169501 GCF_001194135.2 Octopus bimaculoides | reverse complement strand
TATATATATATATATATATTCACTGATAGGCTTCTACCTAGTTTCTATCTACCATATACACTCACAAGGCTAGAAAGAAATGAAGTGAACTTGATCTACTAGCTGTGTGATGAGAATGTGCATGAATAACAGAGCCCTTGTGAGTTGAGGGTGAAAATGGCTCTTAGAGAAATCAGATGTAATGTAAAAGAAGGAATACTATGGTGGCTGGTACTGGAAGTGACCAGTTGTATAAAGATGTGCTCTGAGTAGATAGAACCTGTCAAAGAAGGAAACTTCGGAAAATATGGGATAAAGTATTGCCAACTGACCCTAGGAGATGACAAAGGACTGTCATCTCTTTATTCATATCGTTATGAATAAAGTAGTAGATTGGCAGACTCATTAAATCGTCAGGCAAAATGCTTTAAGGTATTTCTTTCTGCTCTTTATGTTCTGAGTTCAAATCCAACCAAGATCATCTTTACCTCTCATCATTTCAGGGGCAATAAAATTAAGTACTGGGATCAGTGGCAGAGACTAACCCTTTCATCTCAGTTTGTAGCATTGTGTCTAATATTAAAAACAGTCATGTCTTTATTTCTTTATCATTGCCCACAATACAGAAGTTTGCCATTAATCTACATTTTTTTTCAGACATTTTCTGAATATTTCTGTGACTTGGTTCAATATTTTCTTAATTCCTTATCGAAATATACCATAAATAGTTTAACAAATGTCCTTTTACAAAACTTGGGTTCATTTTGATGGTGTTTGTTCATTAACCCATGGTAAGCCTGTTTGAAATAACTGCAGTATATTAGTGACTATGATATATATATATATATATATATCTTGGGGGGGGGGGGTGAGAGCAATCATTCAAGGCTATGACTGTTATGAGAGTCATCGATATGGAAAAGGGTCTGGTGGTATCTGTTGAACATATCTGATGTGTGTGGAGTTGCTAGCATGTTTCAAGTGCACCAGCTGTACACAGTCTTGTATTCTAAACCTCCTTTGAAGATTAACCTAGTTTTTAGTTTGTTATACAAATATGATAATTGCCTTGCTAAAGTCTGGAATTTAATCATTGATTCTTAGAAATTCTGCTATGCTGATGTTGTTGAAAGACTAGTTGTAGTAGTAGCAGCAGCAGTAGTAGTTAGTTAGTGCAGATACACATTGCTGCTGTTACAACTATTACTGGAACTGATGACAGTATTTCTGCTGAATATTGTGGTAAGATTTAGACTCCGTACATAGCTGGGAATTGAAATTTGACAAAAAAGAAAACAAACGGAAAAAAAAATCCCACCCCCACCCCCCACCAAAAAAAAAAACATGAGGTAGCGATAGTGAACGGACGTATTTAACTGTTAAAATAAATAAATGAATAAATGTATAAATAATTGCTAAATGTTGTTTTACAACATGGCAACATAGAAGTACAACTAATTCTGCAGTAGTAGCACTGCTGTTAGACTTGCAGTAGACACTCTTTATATTGCTCACCCTCCCCATTTTCCCTTTCAGAAGTGCACGTGGCTACCTAGACACGTGTATCTTTCTTCTTAAATAC
>NC_068993.1:36159958-36167460 GCF_001194135.2 Octopus bimaculoides | reverse complement strand
ATATATATCAGTATATCTAAAAGGATATCTCATTTGGCAGTCGGGCTTTTGTTTCTAGACTCTCACCCTCATGAAATCAATCAACCGTGACGGAGTGGGGCTGAGTTTTTTCTACAAACTTCAGGGAAACCAATAAGTTTTTCAGGATCTTTTTTAATTACAGGGACACAATCCTTTATCCGGAAATCTAAAATCCAGAAAGCCCCATCCCCTCAAACCGAATGTTTTTGTGGAGGACGGAGCGCGTCATGGCAGGGGTCGTTTGGTGCTCAAACAGTTGACCATCGTAACCCGTCTCACTCAGGCATGACGTAATGCTTGGTATGGTCGGCCGCCACTTAGCACCGAGCGTCAGTTGTGGCTTAGCACTCGTAGAGGAAAGACGTCCACTTGCTGTCTTCGTGTTGTTTCTTTTGACTTTGTCTATAATTTACCTGAAAATGTTAGAAAAACTGCAGATACCTCGATGGATGACAGTGAGAAAAAGAAAAGGAAACATTTGTCATTATCAATAAGGCAGAAAGTGAAGTTACTACAGAAACTTGATCGTGGTGTGTCTGTGCGGCGGCTCGCTGAAGAATATAGTGTTGGAACTAGCAATGTGTATGACTTAAGGAAACAAAGACAAATTACTATAATTTTATAGTGAGAGTGATGATCACAAAGTAATGAAAAATATGTAAACACTTCATGGGGCAAAAAATGAAGATCTTAACCTTGTGATGATAGAATGAATTCGACAACGAAGAAGGGAACATTTGCCACTGAATGGTTTGTTGCTCGTGAAACAAGCTAGAATATATCATAAAAAATTGAACATTGAAGGAAAGTGTCATTATTCAGAAGGTTGGCTGCAAATATCTAAGACATGGTGTAAAATATCTGAAAATCTGTGGTGAAAAAGCTTCTGCTGATTATGAAGCTGCGGAAAATTACATACACGAATTTGCCAAGATCGCATCTGATGAAAACCTTTCTCCTGAACAAATTTACTATGCTGATGAAACAGCTTCGTACTGGCAGATGAGACAGCACCAGCAGGTTTTAAGGATGCTAAGGAAAGATTAACTATTCTTGGATCTGTAAATGCTGTAGGCACACACAAGGTGAAGTTAGCAATCATTGGAAAAAGCCAGCGTCCGAGATGTCTGAAAAGCGTAGTTAATTTACCTGTGCAAAAAACAATGGGTAACCTGAGAAATATTTTCTGACTGGTTCAATAATCACTTTGTACTAGCGGCATAAGCTCATTGCTGGCAAGCTGGACTGGAAGAACACTGTAAAATTCTATTGTTCCTGGACAACTGCTGGGCACATCTTGTCGAAGTTCTTGTGAAAAGTAATGTTTTTGGTCTTTACTTACCTCCTGATGTGACATTTGTTTTACAGCCTTGTGACCAAGGAATTTTACGCTCCATGAAGAGCAACTATAAAAATAATTTTACGAGCTGTGTGCTTGATGCATTCAACAGAGGAGTAAGAATGCAAGACTATCTGAAAGAGTTCACTGTTAAGGATGCCATTTACTCAGTTGTGAATGCTTGGAATGAAGTTGATAAATCAACAGTAACAAATACTTGGCACAGAATTTTGTCAATAACGATGTTTGATGAAAATGACCCTATATATAACTAGTTTGGAGGATTTCGTGTCACTTATGAGAAGATGATATCAAAACTCGTAACTTACGCTAAAAGTTCATTGTGCGGAAGTGTAAGTGATCTAGTAGAAGCGGACATTGAAGAAATGCTAAACATTGACAATGATGCACCTCTTGTGCATTCCTTGAGTGATGGGGAAATTGCTGAAATGGTGTTAAAAACAGATAAGAATGAAGACAGTAGTGATGATGAGTCAGAGAACACAGGTGAAAATTCCTATAGACGATATGGTGAAAAATTGTGATCAGTTAATAGCTGAGCTGGCCTTGAACAACGTGCATTTATCACTGAGCAACAGATTATGAGAGTTTATTCAGTTAAAGAGATATTGCTTAGACAGAAACCTATGCTAATGAGACAGATGACACTTGAAGAAGTTTTTTAAAATGCCCTCTCTCGTAATGCTACTTCATCACTTGAGAATCCCGTCCCAGGTCCACCATCGGAGGTTTGCCTGCAAGCTGATGACAACATTGGTGACACTGACGGACTCTGTTCTACAACCTAAATGCAGCTACATATTTAGCCTAGTTTGATCTAATTTATGGCTCTAGCGTATGAATAAACTGTAATATCATTTATAGTCGTTCTTTATTCAAATTAGTGCGAATACCTATGCGTCTCTCTGCAGCAATAGTATTGTAATGTGCATACCTGTACTTGTGGATCATGTATTTTGGTTTTAAATTATCCCACTATATGTATTTTGCTATTTGTGATCTTAATTATCTCACTAATTCATTCACCAGTATATTACTCTACAAGTATTTATTTCCCCCACTGATTGTGAGTACGTATACATGTGCTTTTGTTACTATGGTAGGACGTTTGTTTTGACGTCTAGTTTACAATCTGGGGCAACTAGCTTTTGTTCGGAAATCCGAAAGTCAGAACACTACTGTTCCCAAGGCTTCCGGATAAAGGATTGTGTACTTGTACTATCACTGTTTTCCTAAAACCCATTATAGTTTCCATTTATTTCTATAACATTTCCCCTGTTTCTATTTTTAATTTATTTTTATACACCATCTATTTCTAACCTAAAACTTGGCGTGAAGCGAATGTTCAAAGGAAATTTCCACTCGATAAACAGCTTACTTTATCCACCTTATATAATTTCTTTACACCTGTTTGTATGTAAGCCGTTAAGGTGTTTTTCAACTAAGAGCTGATAATAATCGAATCTCGTCGGAACTCTACAAATATATATTTTCAAATTTTAGCCAGTAATTATCTTTTAAGCCCTTTCTATTTACTGCGACTTGTCGCTTTATTATTTAAGGCGGCGAGCTAGCAGAATTGTTAGCACGCTGAATGAAATGCTTAGCGGTATTTCACTAGTCGTTACGTTCTGAGTGCAAATTCCGCCGAGGTCGACTTTGCCTTTCATCCAGTGGCGGACTGGGTCTAAAAATTTTGGTTGCCAGGAGACTAAGAGGGTCCACCCGCAACTACAATGCTAGCATTTAATTTGTTTTGTTTTTGTTAAAAGTATTCTTTTCAACTGTCTACAAACAAAGCCAGGCTGAAACAATTAATGCATTCTTCCAGGAGTGAATAAAAAAATCTGAAACTTGAGGGGATGGGCCCCTTAGATACTAACATGGGTCCTCATATATGGATTCTAATGGCGTAGGGGCTCACTTGCCATAGGCAAGCTGGCAACCTGGCCCAGTCTGCCACTGCTTTCATCCTTTCGGGGTCGATAAAATAAGTACCAGTTGAACACTGGGTCGACGTAATCGACTCAACTCCTTCCCCAAAATTGCTGCCCTTGTGGCAAAATTTGAAACCATTAATATTAATATTATTATTATTTCTGGGTTCAAATTCCGCCAAAGTCGACTTTGCCTTTTATCTTCTTCGGGGTTAATAAAATAAGGACTACTTGAGTACTGGAATCGATCTAATCGATTTACCCTCTCGCCCCGAAATTGCTGGCCTTGTGCCAAAATTTGAAATCGATATTATTTTGTAACTTTTAACTATAACATTTTGACGGCGCGCTGGCAGAATCGTTAAGCACGCCGGGCAAAATGCTTAGCAGCATTTCGTCCGCCTGCACGTTCTGAGTTCAAATTCCGGCGAGGTCGACTTTGCCTTTCATCCTTTCGGAATCGATAAATTAAGTACCAGTCAAATAGTGCGGTCGATGTGATCGACTTTACCCCTACCCTAAAATTTCAGGCCTTGTGCCTATAGTAGAAATGATTATTGTTGTTGTTGTTGTTGTTGTTGTTGTTATTATTATTATTATTTAAGCAGTGAGCTGGCTGAATCGTTAGCACGCCAGGTAAAATGCTTAGAGGCATTTCGTCCGTCTTTACTTATGGATTCGTCTGTCTTTACTTCTGGATTCGTCTGTCTTTACTTCTGGATTCGTCCGTCTTTACTTCTGGATTCGTCTGTCTTTACTTCTGAATTCAAATTCCGTCGAAGTCGACTTTGCCTTTCATCCTTTTGGAGTCGATTAAGTACCAGTGGAACACTGGGGTCAATGTAATCGACTAGTCCCCCTCTCCCCAAATTTCAGTCCCTGTGTCTTTAGTGGAAAGGATTATGGGTACTACTAAAGCAGCGCGGACCCGAACGCGCAGTCGCGCGTCCGGGCTAGCTAGTCGTGAGTGGTCGATCCTAACCCTAACCCTATTCCTAACCCTAAACACGTATTCATTTGCACACGCGGCTTAGGGATTGGGATAGGGATAGGGTTAGGGTTAGGGTTAGGGATAGGGTTAGGGTTAGGATCGACCACTCAAGACTAGCTAGCGCGGACGCGCGACTGCGCGTTCGGGTCCGCGCTGCTTTAGTAGTACCGGATTATGATTATTTAAATTATGGTGTTATTTACTAACTATTGAACCTGACCCTTTTCATCTAATTCCTGGTCCCTAACTGACTTATATCATGTCTTGTACTCCGTCGCCCCAGGTGTTGCCTTAGCAACATTATAGGCCACCAGGTTAATCAATGCACTGGGCCCTGTAATATTTATTGACAGCAAGCCGCAGTATATATAGAGATTAGAACCGGGCTCCTGGGTCATGAGGCCTTCAGGTAACTGCCCAGTGTGCCCCTGTCCTAAGACAGTACAACTTCCTTTTCACCTTTTAAATATTTCATTTTTTATTCTCTCGACCATTAATACTATCTCGATCTCGCACCCCTCTCTCTCTCTCTCTCTCTCTACCTACCTACCTACACACACATGCATACGTACATACATACATGTTACTCTGGTTGGTTTCAGTCATCGGCCTGCGGCCATGCTGGGGCACCGCCTTCAAATTCGACCCAATGTTTATTTTTAAAGTCTAGTATATATATTCTATCGTCCAAGTTACAGACATGAACAAAGCAACAACGGTTGTCAAACGGTGAGAGATAGACGAATTTCTACACACGCACACATCCTATTGATCTTTACTCCCTTCTCTACAGCTCTCTCACTTGTTTACTATACTCTCACAGCCACTCCTTTTTCTTTCACCTTCCCTTCGTTGCGGATACACTCACCTCCCTCTCCTGTATTACTCCTATTACACAATATATGCTTTGTAAGCCACTATTCTCCCCAGCTCTCTCTATCTCTCTCTATTTATATATATACAGATACACATATATATTCCTCCTCTTATTTTACTTCCTCTCTTTCTCTCTTTCTCCCCTTCCTTTTCACTCTCTACTCCCCTGCTGTGTTGTACTTACTCCCACTTCTCTGTTATCTAACCTCGGACCACACCTCCCATTGTGCATTACTTCTTTATATGCTGCGCTCTTCCACTGGTTTCCTCTCATATTCATTAAAGTTGCCATTATGTCTACTACTACAAATGGTGGCTAGCAGCCGTTTCTTTAATAAAGTCAACCTTAGATACAGAAATTCACAATAAAACAAAAAAAAAAAAGGAGTGTCAAGCTTAAATTCACTGGATATTTACAATCATATTACATTGGTCTTCACGTTTAATTAACGATCAACCCTCATTAATGCATATGTAGTATATTTCATATTTTATATTTATATAAATATAAATTCATTTGCTGGCTTACAGCAGCAAACGTTTGTCTGAATTCCTCGGACTGTTTATTTTTCTTCATCATACAAAGAACTCACAAATTTTGAACATTCAAGGACATATTTTTTATTCCAAACGGATCTTTTTCTATCCATACGATATTGGTATATTGATATTCGTGTGTAGTGTAATAGTATATATACATATATATATATATATACACACTCACGCGTACTCACCTACTTAAGCACCAAAGCACTCACATTCAGGTAAATGATCTATCTATCTATCTATCTATCTATTTGTCTATTTAGCTCTGTCTATCTATCTATCTCTCTCTCTCCCCCCTCTCTCTCTCTCTCTCTCTCTCTCTCTCTCTCTCTCTCTGTACCTATTTATTTGTTTGTCTTTTGTCTACTTATCTCTGTATGTCTATCCATTTCTCTCCCTCACTCTCTATCTGTCTGTCTCTATCTCCCCCCTCCTCTTTTCTCTCGATCTCTTGCATTATCGATTTCTGGCGATGTCGTTTGTGAAAAGTCAGATATTGAGGAAATTTACTAAATAAATCGTTCACTAAGAGTAGAGTTTCTATTCTATTCTGTTCTATTTTTGACGTCGAGGTGCTGCCATAGGAGGAAGGTAAGTCCATCTGTAAAGATTAGACAACTACATACACCTGAACCTCTTCGTGTTCACACAGTCTGCTAGAAATAGTAATGAAATATTCCTTAAATAGCATTCTTACCCTTTCAGAAAGACAATTTAGAATGTAGTTCTGATACATTGTTTGAAAGCATATGGGAAAATTGGTCAGGACAGGAACCCCTTTGATCCTAACTGTATACTATCAGGTTTGACCTGGAAGCCAGCGAGTGGAGCCTCATTTACGTGGTAACTCTATATGCTAGAAATAGCAGTCACACATCGTTTTAAAAGTAAAGTAAAATGACACATTAAGTAATGTACTTCTATATACACCCTGGCTTAGCATATACATATACATATATATATGTATATGCATATACTATCTATATATATACATATAAAACATATATCAGAAAAGAAGCGCACTCTAAAGAATAGAGCAGTCTATATATATATACATATATCTGTCTATCTATCTATATATATATATATAGAGAGAGAGAGACACGCACACATATATATATACACACACCAACACACTCACAGAAAAAATACAAGATATTTTTGATTTTAATGTCTGCTCGATCGGAATTGACTTGGAGACTTATTTCTAATCATTCATAGGTACATGCCCATAATGTCGACCTATTTATGAAAAGCAAAACACTAAATACAATCATTTACACAAAAATAGACCTGATCGTATACAAAACTATGTAGAAAGAAGATTGTTTTCGTCATCGACAAACGTCATTACATTATATTACGAACCTTCTCCCTTGTTTGTGTTTGTGGTGTTGGTGTTTCATACAAGATTTACTACAAACAGCTAAAGTACATAAAACAGTTTGAAACAAATAACACACATATATATGTTGTCTTCATTTTCATTTGTCAACAAGAAGTGTTCACATGAAACAAAATGGATTTGTGAACCATTTAGAAAGTGTATAATGATTGATTGAAAATTTTCGTGGATTTAGTTCTTTATTTTGGGGGGGCTTTACTCAATGGAAAATCACTTCCGCGGCACCATTTCTGCTTTTTCTACCGTTTTTTTTCTTCCTATTTCAACTTATCTTTCAGTACTTCTGATTATTTATTGTATATATTTAAATGTTGTCCTTTATATATATTATATATATGTGTGTGTGTATATATATATATGTATTAT
>NC_068993.1:36157718-36159730 GCF_001194135.2 Octopus bimaculoides | reverse complement strand
ATATATATATATATATATATATATACACACATACACACACACACATATATATATATATATATACAGATGTGTGTGTTTGTGTGTGTGTATATATATATGTGTGTGTGTGTGTGTCTTTAGAGTGCGCTTCTTATATGTTTTATATGCATATAAATCGATATGTATATGCATATATATATATGCATATACATATATAGAGATATATAACTGTATAGGGTATAAGTATAATTGTACCTATACAATTATATCTCTTTTCCTATATATACATATATGCATATATATATATTCATTTATATATGCATATATATACATACGTACATATATATATATATATATATATATATATATATATATATATATATATATATATATATATATATATATATATATATACATATTAGGTAAACGTTACTATGTTGTTGAACTTAGATTTACTGTTGATGTCAATAGTAGATAAAATAATAACAATGGCTGCTTTACGTTGCAGCTGTTTCAGATTTAAATAAGTTTGTTCCTAAGAAATGTGAATTGTGTTGTTCATACATTTTGCGATAGTGTTAACGATAGCAACTGAAACAACAACAATGTCTTATATGATTCTACGAGCGAACCTCGTTGCAGTTACACCAAGGGGCTAGAAAGAGAAGCTAAATCTCATTCAAACCACACACTACCGTCTATAAGAAAGGTAGGACACATTGAATAATGCACTTAGACATACGTTGTTTGAATAAAGCATTGGATGGTCATGGCTCAAACCTCTCTGATTGTGGGGTGTCCTCGCTAAGGGCTAATGTACGGTGATGATAATATGCATGTTGGGTCGGCCTGTGATCGATTGGGTCCATGTTACGTAGGTGATTGATCAAATGATTTCTGCGATCCACTACCCCCAAAAGACCACTATTCGCCAGTATTGGTTTCGATCTTCATATAAATCATTCCACTGCTGTTTAGGATTGGTACACCAATTGAGAAAGATATGAACTTCATGACTGCAACTCTATTGTTCAACATTTTTCTTCTTTTTCTTTAGATTACTATCTTTACGCGGTCAGCTGCCCCATCGATCTTTCAAGGGTCGATAAAATAAATAAAAGTACATGTGTGTGGGGGAGGGGGAGGTGTCGACTAACCCACATCTCTCAAAACTACCGGTCTTGTATCTAAATCAGAAATAATAATTTGATAATATCTTTATATAAATTTATTTATATACAAACAATCGTTTATGGTCGGTTCTCCTTCCGTTTTTATGTTGAATTCGTTTCAGTTGTAATGTTTTATTTGGTTGCCCTTGAGGCAAAAATCATTGTCGATATCATCATCATCATCATCATCATCATCATCATGGTGGTAGTGGTTGTGGTGGAAGGTTTGAATTGGCAGAGCAACGACTTACATGCCATTTGTTTATTTGTTTTAATTTCGTGTCTGTTTTTCTAATTTCAAACCCTGGGGTTGGACTTCACAACTTATTTCTCTGAGATTATGGTTGTGGAAGTAGATTTAATCTACCCTAAAATTCTGTGACCTTGTGTCTAAGAACTGAACCGATTAATTCATTGTAGCAGAATCGCTAGAGTGATGAAATGACGTGACGTAGACAGTTCAAATCCCATCGAGGTCGATTTTGCTTTTTATCTGGTTGAGGCTCGACAAAACGTTAAATAGTTTGCCTTGTAAAATGTATGGAAGGGATTACGAAGGCTATGGGGTCCTTCCTTCAGACCCAGCAAGTAAAAAAAACAAAAACAAAAAACAAAAATGAACCCAATAGAAAAGCAAATGTTTATGTTATATATCAAACAAAACCTGCCAATTTTGTTTTAAATCACTTTTTAAAAAGTTATTTATTAAAAACCACTCCCTTAAAATTTATATATTTACTATCATCCGTTTACAATAAATAAATAAATAAATTATCAGTACTGAATTTATCAATAATATTCGAGAATGAACAATAACTGTTTCACAGAAATGAATGTACGAAAATGCTGCCCTTTTTTTTT
>NC_068993.1:36154363-36157708 GCF_001194135.2 Octopus bimaculoides | reverse complement strand
AAAAAAATTCAGTAAACTTGTCAGATTGAAAATAATGTGTATGGTAGTGGGGGGGGGGAGTACTGAGATCGACAGTCTCCACCCCAATATTTCTGATCTTGTCATTAGGCGGCGAGCTGGCAGAATCGTTAGCATACCGGGAGAACTGTTTAACGGTATTTCGTCTGCCACTACGTTTTGAGTTCAAATTTATTCCAGGTCGACTTTGCCTTTCATCCTTTCAGGGTTGATGAAATAAGTACCAGTCAAGTGCTGGATCGATGTAATCGACTAGTCTCCTCCCCGAGATTTCATGCCTTGTGCCTATAGTAGAAAGGATTATTATTATTTTTATTCCACTGGGGTCACTTTGTCTTTCATCCTTAAGTACCAGTTGAGCATTGGGATCGATATAATCGATTGGCCTCCTCCTCCAAAATTTCAGCACTTGTGCCTATAGGAGTGAGAATTACTATTTATATCCATAGTTATTATTACTACTATCCATTGTTACGTAAGATAGGTTAACTGATTTTTCTAGCTCTCTCATCGATTTTCTAAACTCGAGCTCGTGACCTTGAATAATGTTGATTTGCATATAAAAGAGGGGGTAACAGAGAGAGAAAGAAATGAAGAGAGAGTGAAAGGGTTAAGGTCTTGATTTTTTTAGCCCAGCTCAGTACTGAGCAAGAAGTGGTAATTGATCAGACACCCCAGCCATGACCTTCCCATGTTTTTTTTTGTATGTAATTCTTTTCACAAGATGAATAGGTTGTGATTTGAGACAGATTTGGGTGCCATTTCTCTTCTCTCGAGTGATCAGGTTGATGCCCTTTTTGCTAGTTAGGTGTGCTAAGTGAAAAACGGTGGCGGCGACATCGACTCAGTTTTGTTTTCTCACAGCTTCGTTATGCTAGATGACATACATGTCAGGTGTGTGTATATACATGGTATATGTGCATATACGTACGTTCATATGTGTACATACAAGCCATATTTATGTATGCACGTGTGTGTATATATATATAAATATATATATATATATATATATATATCTTAGAGGAAAAATCAAAACCAAGGCAGAATGAGTATCTCAAGTCATTTAGAATAATTTAATTAGGGTAAGGTTAATTGAATTATTCTAAATGCCTTAAGATACTCGTTCTGCCTTGGTTTTGATTTTCCCTCTAATATAATTTATATATATGCTATAACGGAGCCCTAACACGGATCTTGGAATCTAACGGGCGACCAACTATACCACTTACCCAGCGCACCTATTCGTTTATATCACTAAACCCCTCATATTCTTTATATATATTTATATATGTGTGTGTGTGTGTGTGTCTTTCGTTGCTATTATGTTGAACTGTCGTATATCCAAATTTGGCCAAATGCGATTTTTTTTCAGTATTTTTGCTTGCAATAGGCGGTTTTTTGGTCAAACTATCGTATCTCCAGCTGCTCCAGATACAAAGATATCAAAAATTGTCAATGTGTAATACAACAGTCTTGGTATGAAATGGTAAAACTGTTTTTTCTTTTCGTTTTCTGAAAAAGCAACGTTTTGGACGATCCCTTAGGATATATATATATATATATATGCATATATATATATATATATATATATATACACACACATGTAATTTGTATGTATATACATGCTCTGTATGTATGTTTGTGTGCGTGTATATATATATATATATATATATATATATATATATATACACACACATGTAATTTGTATGTATATACATGCTCTGTATGTATGTTTGTGTGCGTGTATATATATATATATATATATATATATATAATCTTGTGTGTACATACATATTAAGTGTGTGATGTGCATATGCATGCCATATGATACGATTTATTAACCAGAATTAAATTTTCAAATATATTCTTTTTGTTTTTCTATTCAACTTGCCTTTGAGGGGTTTGGTTGCCCCCTAAAACTGTTCCCTACTTATTTGTTTTATACCATTATTGTTGTTTAACTCCTAGTTCTGTTCTGATTGCGCAGAATTACGACGAAGGGCTTTCTAAACATTACGTCTTCACTTAGTGTTCAGAATAGTCTACCCAGGATTGCATTAGCGAACGTTCTTCCTTTTTATTGATGGGTTTGATTTCAAGTACATTTGGCTGCTATTTCTAGTAGGTCCAGAGAGCTCTTAGAGTTGCACCAGCCCTCATTTGCACTTTATAATGTTATATCTTTTCATGTTGATGAGTATGTTAGAGGAGTTAGTTATTAGAATGAAACCCTTTCTCATGTATGTATGTATGTATGCATGTATGTATGCATCTCTCTGTATGTGTATATATATATATATCTACATATGAATGTATACATAAATATACGTACATATATATATATATATATATATATATATACACATACATAGATGTATGTATGTATGCATCTGTGTGTGTGTATATATACATATATATATGTGTATGTATGCATGCATGCATGCATGTAGGTATGCATGTATGTATGCATCTGTGTATATGTATATATATATATATATATATATGTATGTATGTATACATACATATATGTATGTGTGTATACATACATATATATGTGTGTATGTGTGTATATATACATATACACACATGATGGCTCCCTCTTTACGCAAATATGTTGTTTACATCATATACACCCTTATCGACTCTACAAACATTCCAGCATTTATTTTTTTACACTAAATAATTTATAATTGTTTTTATCAATGTTAATAATTAACGTTCATTATGAAATTTTCTACAATTAAGTAGTAATTAAATGGTGGTATGTAATTTACTTGTCTAATTATCGCTGTTGTTGTGTTGGTTGGTTTCGTTACTTTGATGATGATGATGATTTCTGTTTTGATCCAGCTCATAGTCTTACCAAACAAATCTAAAATCAAAAGCACTCTAAATGTAGCCATCAATCCTATTTTTTTAAAGGTGGTTCTTCTTGATAAATGTCTCAAGGTCTACATTATCCAACGTGGTGCTGTATGATTTTCAGATTTATGTGGCTGCTATCTTTAGCAAGCTGAGTGATTATATGTGTATGCGCGCAGACACACATACACATACACCAGACCTTTGACCTGTGTTTTCGAAAGACAACAGTAATTCTTTATTAGTTTGTTTTCAAACCCCAAACCGAATATATTGAAGCAGACAAGCAACCAAGCAAGCATTGTAGGCCGTCCATGTGCAAATGCACTGGGCCCTATAATATGTATCTATTGATAGCAAGCCGCTGGGCTTCTAGCCCCAAGAGGTCCAATGTGCTCTATACATATGTGTATATATATATATATATATATATATATATATATATATATATATATATATATATAT
>NC_068993.1:36154070-36154353 GCF_001194135.2 Octopus bimaculoides | reverse complement strand
TGTGTATATATATATATATATATATATATATATATATATATTAATAAAGTAGTTTTATACTGCCAACTTAACGTGACAATCCCAATAAGGGAATATACTACTGCTGTTTAGCCCTAGGAAGCCAGACCGCTTTCTATTAGGCCTTGACACATTTCCTGTGCCTTATATAAATATATATGTACATGTGTAGCACACACACACACACACACACACACACACACACACACACACACATGTATATGAGAGAGAGAGGGGGTGAATAACGACAATTTTATTTGAATGA
>NC_068993.1:36151305-36153980 GCF_001194135.2 Octopus bimaculoides | reverse complement strand
CCTGTTTTGATTTGCATGGGTTGTAAAAGTCCTAACCGGAAAAGAAATGTAATAAAGCGGGAAAGAAAGAGATGAAAAGCCCAGGTTCTCGCCGAAAAATTAGCCGTATTTCTTGTCTCCCATTTTATAAACTTCTGGATGATAGGTGTTATAAAGATTTCTAGAAAGAAAAAAAAATGGACCATACAATTTATGGAAAAGGTGTAGTCCAGTCGTTTAGGTTGACCCCAGAACTTTATTGGTACTTTATATTTTATTTTTTTCGATTCCGGATCGATGAAACACAAAGTTGACTTCGGCGGGATTGGAACTCAGAACTTGAAAAAAACATTGGAAGAATTATCTCAAGATATTCTTTCAGATGTTCTAACGATTCTACTAAGCCACTTGCCTCATTTGATTGTTTTGAAATAATAAATGTAACCATTTCTTAACGAATTACTAGAAATAGCAGTTAGGTATCTGTTAAATCACACCTTAGAGAAGGACACATAGATCATTGTATATCAAATGTTGGCTGTGATATACAAAATAAGGGGAACATCTTTGATTGTATGTTAAATCGATCAGGGTTATTGGGTCAAACCACTTCTTAATTAAGTACTTGATGTTTTAAACTCCGGGACAGCATTCCAGTTGCGCCATCTTTTTTTTTTTTTTTTTTTACCTCAATGTAATTAGAACTGTATTATGAAATGTATGCTTCTGTTTTTAAGACAGGATTGTGATTTGAGTGTGACTTGATTACTATTTGTAAAAGGTTTTAGCGACAGTATAGTCTCTTACATGTTTGTGTAGTGCCCACTAAATTTAAGGCTTAACGCATTTTTATACTCAGTTACCCCGAAATCTTCCTTATATCATATGCCACCATCTTAAGAAAGAAGAGAGGGAGGGGGATCACATGGTGATTTTTCGGAGATGGTATATTAAAACTGAAACTAGTGCAGCAATTTTTTATTTCTTCAATTTCTTTTTTTCCGACCGAATCATTCTTAATTTTTTTTCAACGGAATCGTTTGTATTTGTGTTTAAGTGCATGTATGTATATTTTCATATGTATATATAAACATACTTACATATACAAATAAACATACACACATACACAAAAAATACATAAACACAAGCGATTCAGCTGAAAAAAATTAAAGAAATAAAAACTTTTTACGGAAATTGCCGAAGTTTCACTTTTGATATACCATCTCCGAGAGATCTCCGATCATATTAGAAAATGTAATCTTCAATACTCCCATTAAACAAGGACAGTCGTGGTTGGAACGGTTTTATTGCAAATTTGCTCGATCTGGGCTGATGTAGATGTAAATATCAGTATGAGTAAAATAGTATTTTATTGTTTTTATGGCACACCTGACGTCTTCATTCGTTGGTATCGACGAGAGAAGAAACAAACCTCAGATGGTGGGATCGAATGCAAAGAACTGCAGAGCTAGGGAAGAACTCAGCCTGCTAAAAATAGCAACGAAATCTCTCTCAAATCGCACCCTACAGTTCTTAGTGGGAGGGCAAGGGACATGTTGGATGGAATAGTTTCGATCATATATCTGCAATAACAACAATTTCGCTAATCTTGTTATTCTCTAATTGTAAACTGTTGAAGGTACCTTCACATGAACATACGTACACTCACATACACACCCTGCTGCTATTTTTACTGTGTATTACGTAATTTGTGTTGATTGGTTATCGTGTTTACGTAGCTCGTGCAAGAGCGCGCGCTCACGCTCACGCTCACGCTCAAGTTCACGTATAAATAGAGATGTTTAATTCTCTCGACATAATCATCATGTTAAAAAAACAGTCAATATTTGTTGGTGATTATCTAATCACACGCACACATGCTAGGACACTGCCTTCATGGGTTTTAGTCGAACAAACCCATTTATTTAAGTCTAATACTTTGTCTGTGTTTCTTATTCCGAACCGCGAATTTCCGTGAACGAACCAACACTGGTTGTCAAGCGGACAAAGATGTGTATGTGCGCGCGCGCGCACATAAGCGTATACATATATACGATGCACTTCCACACAGTTTCCGTCTATCCGTCTACCTAATTCATTCACAGGTCATTGATCTGAGCGAAAGTAGAAACTTGCCCAAGGTGCTGCGCAGTGGTACTGAACCTGAAATCACTCTGTTGGTGCAGAGTAAGTTTCTTAAACACACAGCCATGCCTGCGACTATATAGGTATATAATTATAAGACAAATGTAAAGGAAAGCCTTTACTCCAGTGAAACTAATCACCGCACTATAAGAGCAAATATGTTATCTGCCTGTCTGTTTGTCTGTATGTGTGTGTATATATATATATATGGAAAAAAAGTCAAGGTAGAAAATGCTAAAATAATTTTATAAAAAACATTTCAGTACCAGTTTCGGTCATTGAGTCTTTTTCAACTGTAAGTATGGAAAACAATTAAATTTTGGAAAAAATAAATAAGTATTTTAAATGAATACTTGCATAGTATTCAAATAAAAGGGGCAAAATTTAATTGTTTTCGATACTTACAGTTGAACAAGTCTTAATGACCGAAACCGGTACTGAAATGTTTTTTATAAAATTATTTTTTCCAGAAGCCCTTAAAATACTATTTTGGATCCCTAATTTGCTATTTTGTAGCGTGGACCACAAAGAACTTTCTGTATGCCTGATGC
>NC_068993.1:36149545-36150963 GCF_001194135.2 Octopus bimaculoides | reverse complement strand
GTGTGTGTGTGTGTGTGTGTGTGTGTGTGTGTGTGTGAGTGAGTGAGAGAGAGAGAGAGAGAGAGAGAGAGAGAGAGAGAGATACACTGTGGAAGAGTCACTTTGGCCATTCAAAACGCACTGAAACTGTGAAATTCGAAATTCCATCGTACAACAGCTACCTGGTCACTGACACAATTCCTCCACAACTGTTTGAAAGTTAGTTAAAAGCAAGTTCTGATATACCTCGGGTCCTTTTTTCTTTCTTTTCCAACTTAAGGTACATAGGTTTGCTGTATTCATGCCGATTAATCTTCACGTGTTGGTTGTCGTTACTCACTTCCACGTACCATTCATTTCCCCGTTTACAACTTAGCATAGTCAATGTCACCAGCCGTGCCTTTTTATTATTTTTAAAGATATCTTTCTTCTTTCCCCTCTTATCACGAATGTGAGCTTTTAATTTATGCATATCTCGTACGCTAGTCATAAACCTAAGGTATCTTAGTACATTGCTGCATTGCTCTCTGACGATACAAGTTTATGGAAATTTGATTCCTATAATGCATATTTTAGATGTGAGCTTAAAACAAGACAAGGGCAAATATGCACTCCCTTTTTTAACCACATAATGTGTACACACACACATACACACACGCACGCACCCGCGCGCACACACGCACTCATGACGAGCTTCTTTCAGTAACCCCGTCTTCTAAATCCACTCACAAGGCTTTGGTCGGTTCGAGGCAGTGAGGGTGAACTCGAAACCATGTGATTTGGGGTGCAAGCTTCTTACCTCTCGATCATATGTATTTACGTATTTGTGTTTGTTCCTCCACTGCCACTTGATAGCCGGTGTTGCTTTGTTTACGCTTCTGTAACAATGCGGTTCGGCAAAAGGACTCAATAGAATTAGCCCCATGCTTTAAAAATAAGCACTGGGATCGATTCGTTCGACTAAAACCCGTCAAGGCGGCGTCCTAGCATGCCCATAGTCCAATGACCGAAACAAGTAAAAGATACATATACACCCCCCCCTTACTTTTTGACTGTATCGTACAGGAATCCTACTTCACTTTTAAAAACCTCGTAATTTTCATATGTAAACATACATTCAAAACAACCAGTTTTAGTTACAATCTTGCACAACTGTACCGACCTATTTCTTTCACTTCTGTTTTTTTGTTATCATTTTCTTCAACTTTTTATTGATATTTTATTTTTCTTATAATCGTAAACATATTGTTGCTATTTCTCCACCTCCGGCATTTATGTTGCGTGAGAGAGAAGGAGAGACGTGTGGGGAGTGTGTATCATGTTTTGGTGTCAACTGTCACGCAATGGTTTTGTTTGACACATTATCTCATATATGCTATGTGTATATACACATACGTATACATGTCTATATATATATATATATATATATATATATATAT
>NC_068993.1:36141252-36148901 GCF_001194135.2 Octopus bimaculoides | reverse complement strand
ACATCAACAGAAAACACGATTGAAGAATTTGGCAACTTCATTTACATTGGACAGTTAGTTACAGATCGAATGTCACATCCCACCACTTGAAGCACGTGATCTTTATATGTTTGTGTGTCGCTTAGCCCTGTGTGTTTACTTGTCACGAAAATAAATAAATAAATAATAAATGCACAGATGTTGAAAAGCTGCGCTGGGTTTTAAATTTCGTTTATACAGATTGGAAGGATCTTGTGCTTCTTGCCCCTTCCTTCGCTGCTTCCACTGTAAACAACAATAATAGTGGGGGTTTTTTTTCATTGCAATAACCTCTTATGGGTATTTATAAACCCTTTTCATATTGCAGTAGTTTTTGCATTTCTAATTTGAAATGCAATGAATATATTTGAAGCATTTAAGTGAATTGTAATTTATGTGACTTTATATACATATATATCAGACGAAGTCAACTGCTATTAGTACATAGTATTATGTTACTGAGAGATTTTGTCAAACAGCTACGACCTATCTCTGTTGAAAGCTTTATCTTTGTTGAAAAATCTATTTTGTCTTTTGAATCATCGCCTAGATAAAGGGTGTAGGGATTAAGGAATAAAACCTAAACGTGCAGTTTGAACCCCGATGTCTATAATGAAGGCTAATTATAATGTTTCGCTTGTTGCTGAGGAGGATGTTTTTGTTGGATGGTGTGGGTTGTGAGGAGTTTCAAATGGAATAGGACAATACACGCCCACGCGTACGCCATAACATGCAAGCTTGACCGAAATGATTGGTAGAATTGTGGTCTGAGGCTGAACGATATTGTATCTTATTACTAATGGAATAGCGTTGAGTAGTCAAGTCTTTCTGTACAGAAATGCAACGAAATGCCAGCAACGATGGCCTTCGAAGTCACAGGAAAGGAAAAGGGTATCGAAATGAGGAGTAAAAAATGAAGAAAACAAAATGAAATTTTAGAATTTGTTTTTTTTCACAATCGTAATTTCTGTTGTAGGAAATACAAAAATACTAAAACTGAAGGTGTGTGTGTACCTTTTTCAGTTCTCATGAAGTATGTGGGGTCGAATGACAACTGTTACAAAATTCCACCTAGAAAAGTTTATTTTACCATTCATCAAATACATATACCCAAACAAGAATTTTATTGAAACAGCAAGGAAGATGGGATTCTTTGTCCATGCCTAGCCTGATCGACTTTTAGTAACTAAATTTTTCTTCAACATGTCAGGGGCAGTAGGTGTGTTCCCCAAATAAAGACAGCATGTTCGCTGTTAGAACGTTGGTCAACTGATAAATTCAAACTAAATAGACGTTACTTGAATGCACAATACATCGGTTTGTATACATCAGTTTAGTTCATACATACAAAAAATGCGTTTGACAAATAGTTACAAAGGGACTAAATTATGTGTGTACAGTCGATATGTAAATGTAGCCATGAGAGTCTAATGAAAATTTTGTTCAGAAATCAAAATGACATTAGGTAGCCATGACAAGCGATATTACGTCTGCTTATCAGAAAGTGAGAAAATATAAGCTAAAGATTTTCATGAAAATTTCGTTAAGCAGTATAAATTCTGTTTCGTACCTCTTTATCATATATAATAATTGTATTTATCTTCCAGTTTTAAATTCCCGTTTATCTATCTATCTATCTATCTATCTATCTATCTATCTATCTATCTATCTATCTATCTATCTATCTATCTATCTATCTATCTACATATAAAGATGAGAATGTGTGTCTGTCTGTCTGTGTGAATCCCTAAAACTTGAGAACTACACAACCAATTTCATTCAAATTTTATACATGCCTAACTTACGGCCCAGGTAGTGTTTTAGGCCAAAAATTTTTAACTTCTTGCCTAGTGCGAGCCCAGTGCAATATCACATCTCCTCCACTATTGCAATATTACGTGTCAAAAGGGAAACAATAACATCTCTCTATTCTAATGTCAGAGTTTCACTTTAATAGTTTAACTTTTATTCTGAAACTATTAAAGTGAAACTATTATCTCACATATATACATTAACTATAAAAACACTGTCTGGTAACATATAAAATATAAACTGAAGCTAAAACTTATTAAAATATTCTTATTGTTTCTTCAACTTACCGCACAAGGGCGCCTGGCTCCTTTTACTGCAGGCGAAGGAGTTGAAATATCTTATATTTGAAACTATCACGTACTACAAACAATCAATGGTTACTATAAATAGCTTCGAAGCAGGACCTATGGCTTTCCCTGAAATATTAGCTAGTTTCATGAGATGACTCAAACGGATTTGAAAAGAAGTTCCCGTACAACAACGCCAGTTTTTTTTTAAAGGTCTCCTCTAATCACGACACTATCTGATCCCTACTATTATATAGTTCATTTTAATCTACTAGTAATCAGAAGACCCCTAGGTATCAAATATGCCTTCTTACTCTCCCCATTGATCCAGGGTGAGAACTATGATGTCTGTGAGTAAAAGAAACCATTCCTTCTCCACAGATGACCACACTAGATTTGCGTCTTCACGATTTCTTTCTATACCTCAACTTCAATAACCGCCCAACATCATCTTCGAGAGATGTTAAGCGATGGACTTTATGACTAAGATTTCCCAAAGCACGACCAGATCTTTGGGATGATATAAGTAACTTTATATCATTTTAATGGAAGAAATCTCTTGCTCTGATGATGAATCAGTTCTGTGATTCTATTATTTTGATCCAGCTTTTGTCTATCTTGAAGTCAAGATGTAATCAAACAGAAACTTAATTTTGTTTCTGTCAGAAAATATTCGAATCCACATATTTCTTTGTTAATTTTTACCCCTCTTCTGTTATATCTTCATATTTCTCCAATTTTGTGCAGGAATACGACTTTCCCCTAAATTGTGGACAGCTAGACAATGCTTTATTTATAGTATTATTAATGATTTAGGGCGGTGAACTTGGCACTGCGGTGTTTCGTCTGTTTTCATGTTCTGAGTTCAAATTCTGCAGAGGTCGACTTTGCCTTTCATCTTTTTGGGGTTGATAAAATGAATACCAGTTGACCACTGGAGTTAATGCATTTGACTTATCCTCTCCCCCGAAACTGCTGGTCTTGTACCAAAAATTGAAACCAATATTACTGAATAACTAATGAGTTTCTATTGTATAATTAGCTTTTTTATCTGCATTGCATAAAACATGTTAAAAGTAACTTAATTCCTTCTTGATGACGTAATACAATTTCGCTTTAAACAAGTCCTGTATTTTCCTCTTTTTACCGAACCGATTCCATATTTGTTGTGTGGGAAAGTACAGCCTTGATCATTACAGTTGGTTGTAGTCTTCTAGATTTAAGAGACATTTTTCCTGCTCTTATACCACGAATGCCTGTTCTATAAAAATTTACATTCCAATTTCTGCCTCGTAGTAAAAAAAAATCGTGATGTCACCAGGAAAGGCCCAATAAAGAACGAAGGAAGCTCATCTCTTTCATATACGATGCATAGATATTCATTAGTTTCAGCAATAACCCCCCCCCCCAATTACCTATACCAAATACAACAACCTCAGCTACGAGGTTAAAAAAAAAATCAAAAGAATGTCGAGGAATATCTAAGTCAGCAATTGCTTTATTAATACAGTTACTCTCAACGAATTCATTTTGATTGAGCAATGCATGGCATATTCAACAGTTGGTAATTGTCATTTTTGCTGTGTAACGCACTCACATCCACTAGTAAGGTCCTGAGGCTGTTATATCTTTCGCTCTCGGAAATATAACTGTCACCTGTCGACCACGGAGGTATGTGTGGCAAAATCAGCTCGGTAGGACTTGAACGCAGAACGTAAAAATCATTGACTATAGGATGTGTACTTCAAGGGTGGTCGAGGATTAACCAGTGTGATGTGTTCTTAAGATAAATGTACTTGTGATATTGGGCAAATAGGACCGGTTGTGTAAATGTGGTTAGTTGTACTAAGTGAAAATGTAGTCTCCGGAAATCCTGGAATTACTAATACAGGATCTTATTGGGGGAATGACAAGTGATAGGACAAGGTGGGTCAGATAACAGATGTGCGCGCGCATGTTTGTGTAAGCCGCGTTAGTCTACACTACGTGAGAAATCAGGTTTTAGGTGTGTGATTATTATAATGAGGTTTAGCTATCAGATAAATAGCATAGAGTAGAAGACAAATAGAACCCCACTTTTTTTTCCAGGTGGTAATTCAGAATTTTATGAGTTATTTGAAGTTGAAGAATTCGTGTGCTATTTTTATATTCATTATTCAGAGGTGGAATATAAGATAAAGTGGAACTATGGCTATAGTTTTGATGCTGTCTGGAATGGAGATAGATAGATAGATAGAGAGAGAGAGAGAGACGCGTGTGTGGAATATTTGAGATTTTGGGTGGAAGTGAATAATACAAAGCGGAAGTGTGTTTCTATAATCAAGTTTACTAAGCAGTTTCGATAAGATGGGACTCAAGTTGGGTTGTGGGAAGAAGACAAAACGGAAATATATAGCATTTTAGGTGGAACACACACACACACACACACACAGTCAGCGGTCGAATAAATTATCACAGTTATAAATCATGATTAATATTTCTTTTTATACTTTTTTTCCTACTTTTACTGTTGCCAAATGAAGTCTGTTGCTTTTTCAACCACAGCAGTATAGTTAACTCTCTCTCTCTCTCTCCCTGAGTCGAGTCTGCAACCAAGCTTCGACTGGTGATTGTAACCATTTCACTTCCCTTGCTTTGCCCAATGTCCACGAGAGCAACCAATAAGCGGTCCACCATTTCTAATTGTCT
Organism: Octopus bimaculoides; assembly: GCF_001194135.2. Classification (NCBI taxonomy): domain Eukaryota; kingdom Metazoa; phylum Mollusca; class Cephalopoda; order Octopoda; family Octopodidae; genus Octopus; species Octopus bimaculoides. The sequence goes on along the minus strand of NC_068993.1, from coordinate 36,144,096 downwards.
TCATGTCTTGTCAACGTTATTTACTCTCTCTCTCTCAACTGATATTTCCCAACAAACATTTACCAAACGATCGCTACCAATAAATAAATCAATCAACCGATCATTAGTTTTGTAGTCCCCGGATTTGTTAACCTTCTAATATCTACGTTATTATTAGAAACATGGGCTTTTAGATTATTTTGCTTTCCTTTTTCCTTAATTACTTCTTGTAATTTATAACACAAACGAATGAATCTAATTTGAAAAATGGCATTAATTGACTTTGTAATTAAAGTTTTCTCATGGAGACAGATATTGCCACTGGTAATATCACAAGCGCACGAAGTGTGTTTCACAAGGACTTCATGAACACCATGTGTACGCGAAGACATTGCGTCCCGCTTCTGTAGACCCCCACCCACCATTAAGTTTATTTATTTTTGTTGCCTAAAAGATCGCACGCGACGGAACTCTGCGTGTTAAAGGGAGTGAATTATCTACTTCGAGCGAATACATAAACTCTTCTGCACGCATCGCGTAACTTTTCTCTTACAAAGTCCCGCGTTCGATTCCGGTGCATGACACCTTCATCAAATGCGTTTTTTTTTTTTATAGCCTCAGGCCAGCTCATACCTTGTGAGTGAAACTGGGCAGACGGAGACTGTATAGAAGCCAGTCAGGTGAAATGTACCTGCAATTTAAAGAAAAAAAAAATACAACCCTTGTCACACGCCGTGTCATTCTGGGAAATACTTAAGGGCACACATGTCACTGAGATATTCAGTCATTCAGCAAGTTACTCAGTTGTCATTGTCGAACGACGCGATTCACCAGAGACTTTAGTTTTCACACTTTTTGATGTCAGGACCTTGTGATTGTTATGTATAATAATTATACTTTATATTTACTATCATGAACGTGCACTCTGAATGATGATAATAATGATGATTTCTTTAATAATAATAGTAATAATAATGAAATTAATAATAATAATGATATATTGCATGTTTGTTGAGTAATCTGTTGGTTTGAAATTGTATTTGAAACAGCGTATAACAACAGACATTCTTCTAACCCACAGAATAGACATTCCTGAATACGAAACATTAACCATTACAAAGTATTAAAAAAAGTAATAAAATTGTAAAACATTTATGTGGTTGTAATTTAAAACAACAAAAGACATAGGTAAAAACAACCTACTCAACTTGTCAATTGCTCCACACACACACACATATATAGAACTTAGCAGTTAGTTAAAAGAGACCGATAGAATAATTACCAGGCTCAGAGAAAATAAGTACTGGAGTCGATTCATTCGACTAAAAATTTTTCAAGGTGGTGCCCCACCATGGCCGTAGTATGACAAATAAGTAGAAAATATATACACACACATACATCCATATACGCGCGCGCGCCTGTACACTTTAATGAATCACATGTATAAACACGTGACTTCTCGATCTGTCCGTAAATGTTATTCAGCTTGTTTCTCCACCATTTCTCTCATCTGCTGCTTACAAAATTCAGCTAACATTCTCTGCTTCTCACCAACAGTGACGTATTAATAACTAGACTAAAACACACACATACTCGTGTGTGTTTTCTATTTGTTTATTAAAGTACACTTATTTCCATACCGCCATCCCTTACGACTGCACTTTCAAGCACGTGGTTTGGTCTATTTTGTAACCTATCTAGGTCAGTTTTTTCTCTCTCTCCCTCCCCCCCCTTATTGTTCACATTATATCTATTACGTATAAAACACGAGATTCAGTTATTTATGACTGGGTGTATGTATGTATGTGTGTGTACGGGCATTGCCTTGGAAACTCTTATTTGATAATAATAGTGTTTACGTTTCCTACAACATATATCTATGTTTTTTTAAGTTATAGCATAGATATATAGATATGCACGTGGATTATGAGAAACGTGTCGAAAACTCGGCTGTGGTGGTGGGAAACAACAGTCAGAGATGTATAACCTCTAGTTACCACAGGTTTCAGAAATCATGTGTTTATCACACGTGAAGACGAGTGGGACAAGCGGCGTTTATTTTTATTTTTATTTTTATCTATCAATATCTTGCTATTTATCTACTCGCTACAAGAAATATAAGGACTGCTTTGGTGAGTACGAGTTGTAGTTTGCACCACGCGCTTCGGATTCTTGTAGTGTTATTTAATGAATGATAGAGAAATCTTCCTGAAAGATGTGCTTTTAGACAACAAACCCCCTGGAAGCAAATTTTGTCTTGTCTAGTCATTACAGGTATTCAATGGTGCCAGTAGATTCACTACGATTAACTCTCTGTCATCTTTATGTATGGACGACCACGTTTTCTGAGCGTTAACTCTTACGACAGACAATGCTCTCCATATAAAGACATTTGATTTACGTTTCGTGATCAAACGGCACTGCGGTCAACTTTTCTTGTCATCTTTCTTGGGTGCACGCACGCACAATAATCTCCAACTTGTCAAGTGATATCGCTCCAAACACTAACTCTTTACGTAAATGTGCTATGGAACCCAAAGTAAATCTGTAACATGAAACCTGATTAAATGTCTTTCCCGTGTGGTGTTAGTAAGTTAGTCACGGAATTGGGCCAATCCTGGACATGAATGTCTCACAATGAAAAGTTATATTCACGTTCATCGCTGCTGGAACATGCTAACAATGAACAGACACAGCATTATCTTCATTCTCACATATTTCTTACTCATAATAAGTAATAGAACTAATTTTCTTTATACAGGCTCATTTAGTACTTAATAGCACTTGTTACAAGCATTCCTTTGATTATATTTATATATATATACTTAATCTTTTTTTAATGTTAAATATACTGCTCTCCCCCTC
>NC_068993.1:36138428-36141099 GCF_001194135.2 Octopus bimaculoides | reverse complement strand
CCTCCCCCTCTCTCCCTCTCTCCCTCTCCCCCCTCTCTCTCTTTCCCACGCACTCCTCCTTTAAACACCACCTCCCTCACATCATCTCCACCACATTTCTCACCTATTTACAAATATATCATTCTGCTATTCTCCACTCTTTCTCTACTGTCTCTTATTACTCTCCCAATCCCAAGCTGATATTTACCATCGATCACACACATTCACTCTTATTCACCATTTATGACATTGACCTGTATCCCTATCTCCAAACTTATGTCACTCTTCTTGTACACTCTTGCAATGTTGCCCACCCCCACCTTCTTGTACCTTGATGGTATGTCCTCACACATTGTTATCACTCTTTAACTTGCTTTCCAGCAATTCTTACCTACTTTATATAATGTTGGGCTAGCCATGTATCTCAGAAAGCACGTTTTGTCTTTTCAGTTACATGGTAACCGCACTGGTGCTGGTGTTACAAAAAAACAAAATAAAAAACACTGTCCAATATCTAAAATGGTTGGCAATAGGTAGGGTATCCAGCAGTAGAAATTATGCTAAAGCAGACATTGGAGTTTGACCTCTTGAATCCTATTGAACTGTCCAAACCATGCCTGTTTGGAAGATGGTTATGAAATGATGATGACGATGATGGCCCCCATGGGAGCTATAACATTTTAGTATTTCATGTTTTAAATAGTAAAAGTAATGCTCATGAAATATCAACTGTCGTAAAAGTTGGGTAAGAATCTAAGATTAGTAGATATGAGAAACATTGATATTTTGTATAGGTGGATGAAGTGTCAGAGTTGGTGATTAATGCTTGAAGGATTAGAGTATATAAAGACTTATGAATAGAAAAAGTGATTGAGGATTTTTTCCTTTTACATTCTTCTTTAGATTGATATAAAAGTGGCAGAACTAAAAATGTAAAGTATAGACTGCATTTCAATTTAAAAGTTGTAAAAGACTACAGGAAATTTCTGTTTCTAGAGCAGAAACAATCCCGACGGCTAAAGGATAAAATTAGAAAGGGCAGTTACAATTTTAAAAATAATCATGAAATATAACATGTTCGTATTTGTGAACAATTTTTCGATTTATAATTTAAACATGAAAGAAAATGAAATAAAAATCCAATTGTCTTTGTCTTTTGAGACAGTATCTGTGGGTACAACCAGTAACACAGCCATTGCACATGCGTGTGTGCACATGCACACTAACACATACACACACACATTTAGACATGGCCTGGGATATTAATGGCCAACCTATATAAGCTTAGTTACATTAATACATGTATAAATATATATATATATATGTATAGAAATATCTACATATACATATATATATATATATGTGTGTGTGTATACATACTCTACACACTTCTTTAGCATGACTGTATGGAGCGTTTTAATATCTTTGCGTGCAAAACAATCAAAACATGCCCTTCTCCCCCCCCCCCCCACACACACACATATGCACACAATGAAATGCTTGCAGCTGATATGATCTATGACTCATGTGCTGCTAATGCAGTAGCTTATCCATTCAACTACTTTGGGTTGTATAGTCTCTGTTAGTTCTGGTTGAGGTCATCTTTTAGGCAAATCTAGTCGAGCATATATCCATTGAGAATATGTACAGAGCCAGTACTTCATAGCACATGCTCTACTTTTGCTAAAACAGGATTGAGTTGCAAAGAGTATTTTTGGTGGGATCACCGATCAAAATGTTCCAGTTGTGATGATCATATCTTTTATTCATGCACTGTGTATCTGGGACTGTATTTTACCTGATATGATCTTCTGTCACATTTTAACCTCTCAACATCTAACATAAAGCCATCCTACCTCTACTATACTTTCATTTAGCCTAGGGAGCTTTTTAGTCTTGCAAGTTGATATAGTGATCTCCTTAATATGTTGATATGGTGCCACAAGAAAAGTAGCTGATACATGTTGTTGTAAAGTGGTTGGTATTATGAAGAACATCCAGTCATAGAAACTATATCACAGCTGACATTGGAGCTTGACATAGCCTTCTGACTTGTCGGTTCCTGTTGAACCTTCCAGTTGCTGCCAGCATGGAAGACTAATATTAAATTATGCAGATGACGATGTACTTAGAGATAAAGATATGTTAGGATGTCATTTGAGGAAAATCAGGCTGTTATTTCTAGCAGGTTGGTGCAATATGTCATGTAGAGGCTCCCTCATTATTTCAAAGTCATCAACTGTTTATTAATTTTAAACTTTTTCATCACAGTGTCCTTAACAACCCTCTCTCTTGTTAGATCATTTGAATGTGGAAGTCTTGTTTTACTACTTTTCCCTTCTTTCTGTTGAAAAGCTTTTCCTTGTGAATGCTTCCCAGAGCACAAAGAAACAAGGAAATAATTTTTAAAATAATCTTTTCACAATATTCTCACGATTCTGAAGAAGACATTTACTTATTTATTATAAACATGTGAATACATCCATAGGTAATTTTAGTTTCTTCTGTTTTTCTCTCTTCAACGTTATTTATTTTTGATACAAATGATAGAAAATATATTTTGAGTTTCTACTGCTGCTATCTTTGTAAAGCTAATCATCTTATTTTACTTATCTCAAAAATGGTTCGATGAATTCACAGTATTTTCATATATTTCTTATATATATATATATATATATATATATATATATAT
>NC_068993.1:36136068-36137696 GCF_001194135.2 Octopus bimaculoides | reverse complement strand
ACAATCACCAAGTAGGGGGTCATTGCTCAGTCCTTCACTTCAATGATACAACCCTTTGCAAACCTCTCACTTCTCGTGAGCGTTATTTCTATGAAACTCTACCCCCAGAGTTGAAGGAATTTACTCCAACTTACAGAGGTGAGCGTTTTCTGATCTGTTCCTACTTCCATCACAAACAGTGTGTGTAGGTGTGGTAAATGTGCATGATGAATATTTTGAGTAGGGTGTGAGTCTATCTAGAAATGTATGTGTGTGTGTGTGTGTGTATACTTCAATTATAGGGTAATATAATATATATATTTTTTTAGTTGGTGATTGGCAAGGGGAGAATACATATAGCTTTATTACTTTTGGTTTAGACAAGATGAGGTTAAAGCATACTTAATGTTAAGCTGAAATTCTTGCAGGTAAGTAGTATAAACAGGGACTGAGAGGAAGTTGTAAAGCGGAGCCAAGTTAATTAGTTACCAAGTTATATGATATCCTCGTGTTGGTATCGGGAAATTTTTTTCACAACACACTTAGATAATGATAAGCTATCCTTCACTAACAATTACCCTCCTGTGGCACTTGTTCCAAAGATTTTAAATGCTTTTAAGCCACTTACAGTCACTTCCCACAAAATATGCAGGGTCCTCCCTTTATCATCTTTATCACTACTACCGATGCCATTACTCCTCTGAACTCAGTGACACTATATTTTTTACCTCAACCTGAATCCACCCACTGCTTTCTCCTCCTTATACTTCTTCTTTATCTTGCTCCTTTTAGTGCCAATATCAAATCAGTTTTCCCATTTCTTTACCTGCAGAACTATTCCTCATCAGAATTTCCAAACTGCTCTCGTTTATACCAGTTAAAGTAATTTTAACTGAACCCTTTTGTTATCAATCCACCCAAAACCACTCCTGGTTCTGTCATACAAACTTCCTGTTTTAAAGAGATCTAAATTAAAACTTTCCATCAAAATTTTATGTCAATTTATGTTTCAAACACCAGCTCTATATTGACAAAAATTATTTTACTAAATTCTATATTATTTTATTAAATTCTTCAATGCATTTCAACAGAAATATGGTAATAAAAGGGTTAGAATAATTATTATATTAATCTCACTCTGGTAAATCAATGGATACTGTTGTCTTCACTGTCACTATCTAAAACAACAAAAAAAAAACAACAGAGTGTCTACATTGTCATGTGATCTGTTAGAAATAGTAGTCCATATTTCTCTCAACTCACACCCACTGTCTTAAAAAAATATGAACAGGAGAGGTTACAGCATTGGATAATGTAGTTCTATGTTGAACAAAAATAAGGTGGTCATGGTTGGCATACCTTTGGTCATAGACCTACTTGCTTAATAGGGCTGACTTGGGCTTAAACAACAACCACCCAAACCATATATGTATATATATATGTATATATATATATATGTATATATATATATGTGTGTATGTATATATATATATATGCATATATATATGTATATATATATGTATATATATATATATATATGTATATATATATGTGTGTATATATATATATATATATATATGTATATATATGTATATATATATGTATATATATGTATATATATATGTATATATATGTATATATATATGTAT
>NC_068993.1:36117184-36133745 GCF_001194135.2 Octopus bimaculoides | reverse complement strand
TTTAAAGGAAAATCTTGAAATAGTTGATAGATGGAATGGAAATATTTTGCTGTCCTAAAACAGAGGTATGTAGAAACATAAAAACAAAACAAAACAAAAGCAAAACACTACAAAAATACAAAATATGAATAAAACATAATGCATATAAAAAAAAAACAATGTCTTTAATGAATCAGAAACAATTTAAATCCCACAATGTCTGGTATGTAGCACCACCAAATCTCAACACCCAAATGGTTTTTCTTTTTTTTTTTTTACACATAATTTTATTTTTGATTAATATAACTTTATAGTGTTAGTTGTCCTGGAGACAATGTTATTTTCCATTCCCATTTCATGCCATATCGTATTGATGATGATGCAATAAGTATAATCCCAGATAACTGGTTTCAACTTTGAATAGCTGTCATCCCATTTCAATTATTCCTTTACACCCCTTTCCTTAAGAAAATGACCTTACATTTCCTTCCTCTAAATCTGATGTCTTGCACTTAATCATAAATCTGTGTTTATCATATTCCATTTTTTCCAGCTCTTTGCATTCTTAGTTCAAATCCCACCAAAGAAGAACCAGTTGAGCACTGGGGTTGGTGTAATTGGCTAACTGCCTTTCCCCTTAAAATTTTTGGCTTTATGCCAAAATTTGAACCTGATATAGTCTATTCTGAGTACCTTTAGCAGAAGGCCCCTCTCACCAGTATTATAACCCCCTGTGCAAAGCAGTGCACTAGGTCACTTTTATTGATTGATAGCAAGTTACAGCATACACAGATTAGCTCTGGGTCCATAAACACATGAGATCCTTATGCAATTTTCCAGCTTACTCATGCTTTTAGTTAGCACAGTGTATGGTTAAGAAGTTTGCTACCCAGCCATAAGTTTTCATTATCAGCCCCATTGCATGGCACCATGGCACCTTGAACAAGTGTCTTCTACTATAACCACTGAACTGACCAAATTTTTCTGAGTTGATTTGTTAGGTGGAAACTGGAAGAATCCTATTGTGTGTGTATGTTAGTGTTTCCTTGTCTTGATTTCACATGATAGCCGTAGAAAATTGTCACTATTAGGCAGATCATGTCCTTTGTTTCTGATCTTCTGGGAAAACATGTCTTGTCATAGGAAAACAAATGAGGGCTGGGGACATGGGACAGTGAACAATGATGATAACTTTGGAAGAGTTGAGTCCTCAGTTCCATCAAGACTTCTGGTTGAGTCCATTTCTGTTCGTTCATGTCATTGTGAAAGGCCTTGATGTTATAGCATTCTCATTTCTTTTCATTTATAGACATAAGATCTTGTAACTACTACTACTACTACTATTAAAAAAAAATCCTTATTTGCTATTTAACTTCAGTTTTTCTCTTTCTTCATTAGTTGCATTTGAATGGACTTTTAAACATTAGGGCATCTGGCTGTAGAAACCAAGCCAAATGTCATGTATGACAACCAGTCTGTAGGAGAAGTAACTTCCTAATAAGAAATGATTCAAACCATAATAACCAATCTAATCCATGCCAGCGTGGACGGCAAATGTAAAAGGATGGTGATAATTTACACCATTTGACATCTGGCATTAATAAGTGTTCTTGATTGTCTTTAATGTGAAAGTTACTGATACACAAACTTATACATTATTTACATTTGACGGATATTTGTCCTCATCTTGTTTGTTGTTAACACAACGTTTCAGCTGATATACCCTTCAGCCTTCATCAGGTGTCTTGGAGAAATTTCAATCCTGGGTTCTCATTCCTAAGGTATTTTTCAATGTTGCTGTTGTTGTTATTATTATTATTCAGGTCACTGCCTGGAATCGAACTCGGAATATCGGGGTTAGTAGCCCGCACTCTTAACCACTACGCCATATGCCCGTGGGTGTAGTGGTTAAGAGCACGGGCTACTAACCCCAAGATTCCGAGTTTGATTCCAGGCAGTGACCTGAATAATATAATAATAATATTGAAAAATACCTTATGAATGAGAACCCAGGATTGAAATTTCCCCAAGACACCTGATGAAGGCTGGAGGGTGTATCAGCCAAAATGTTGTCGTAACAACAAACAAGATGAGGACAAATATCTGTCAAATGTAAACAATGTACATAATTCCTCATTTCTTAAATATAGATCTGTACACAAACTTAATATATTAACTGTTACATCCGCTGGGTGTGGTTTATACCAATCTGTCTGTTAATTATGGTAAACTTCAGAATTGGAAGGATAGGTTAAGGGTTAGGGTTAGGCAACAAGTAATTCAAAAGAAATGAGATATTTCTGAAAATAAATCCAATATAAATATGATTGATGGGCAAGAAAGGAAAAATTATCCATATTGTGGGGGCAAGTTTTTGTTTAATTAATTTGATTGATAACATTGACTACCATGATATGACCAGAGATACAAGACACAAATTAATTATTATTGTGTGTCTGGAGTCGGTATTCTTCAATCACCCTCAACTTCTTTCATCATTATAGCCTATTCATTGAGTTATTGTTGTCTATTCATTAACTTATTATAGCCTATCCATTTGCCTTATATCTTATTTTATTGGATTATTATAGCCTATTTATTAACCTCTTATAGCCTATTCATGAACCTGTTGCGACCTATTTATAAGCCCTGTTATATAGCTTACTCATTGGTTTATCATAGCCTATTCATTTGTTTATTATATCTTATTTATTAGGTCATTGTAGCCCCTATTTATTTGCCTATTATAACCTACTATTTAACCTATGTAGCTTATTCTTGCCTAATTGTTGGGCCTTGTTTGTTTGTTTTTTCTTTTCATAAATATTTTCAGGCATAGATTATAATTAATAAATATATAATCTACTGTTTGCTTAAATAATCAGTTAATTATTACCCTAATTAGAACAAATTTGATTGACTGAAACCTTGACCTCATTTTTCCAGCAGATTGTTTCCTTGCTTTTGACAGGATTGCTTTAATTAGACTCTTCTCTAATTTCTCTTGCAATTTTGAAATGTTCATTCATTCACACTGTGCTAATGATAATAATATAGAATCCATTTAACATTTTTCTTTTCCCTATGTGAATATTCGAATAATCATACTTTGAAAATATCTCTCTGCAGAGGAAAGCTTGTTTTGAAAAATGTTTAGTTTTAAAATAGGTTAGTGATCGATGAGTCTTTAGTAGGAATATTGTTTATTAGCATGACTCAGCCTTTTTTTGTAACTAAATGTTGTCTTCATCTTTTTAAGTTCACCTTTTGACATGCGTAGTTTGATTAGTTTCAAGGTTTATTATTTTTTTTATCTTTCTTCTGTCAATATTAATGGTGTGTTTTTAATTTGTCATCTGATTCTTATTCAACCATCTCTTTCATGGATAAACTTGAAAAATACAATAGTTTTAATTCATTCAAATTCTTCTATATGTTTTTCTATTAAGCATCTACTACAATACAATCTTATTCTCTTACAAATATAGTGTCCCCTGATTTTCCTCATTAGTATAACTCTTCAAATGCAAAAAGAAAACAAAAAAACCTATGGCATCTTACTTTTGCAGTCAGTGTTACACACCTGGCATATTCAGTTAATGATTCCTTAGCTCTCTTCCAGTACCTCCTTGGTTTCACCATTCTAAGTACCATTGGATATAATTCCAATGTAATCTCAATGCTGTTTTCTTTATTTGTCATTTGAGAGAAAAAGGGTAGTTCTTAGAGCCTGTGAGATCTTCCTGGAATGGAAGGTGGGGTATTTCAGTAATGAGGCTATTGTTATTGTTGTACAGAAAGATGAAAAGCACCTGTTAGTTTGGTAACAGATAAAAATCACTGGAGAGAGAGACAGATGCAGTCCAGATGTAGGAACTAGAAAGCTAAATAATATAGGAACTAGAAAGATAAAATAAAATACCAGTTGAGCACTGGAGTTAATGTGATCAACCTACTCCTACCCTAAAATTGTTGACCTTCTGCCAAAATTAGAAAGAATTATCATTATTATTACTAATTTGAGAAAAGCAGTAAGCTGCCAGAATCATCACCATGCCAGGCAAAATGCTTAGTGACATTTTGTCTGTCTTTACATTCTGAGTTCAAATTCTCTCGAGGTCAGATTTGCCTTTCATCCTTTTGGGGTCGATAAAATAAGTACCAATTATGCACTGGGGTTGATGTAATTGATGACCCCTTGCCCTGAACTTGCTGGTTTTGTGTCAGAATTTGAAACTGTTATTACCAATTTGAGAATCATTAGCTTATTCTTCTAATTAAACTCTTTTTAATTCTGCAATCTGCTATATCAAGTAGACCATATCAGATAACACACTCAGTCTTCTCAAGTCTGTCCTACTATTTACATATACCAAATGGATGCCATCAAATTATAGCTTAAAGTTTCTAAATGAAGACTCTCTCTAGATTATAGACCCAGCTATTCTAACTTAGGTTTTTTATCACCAAGTTTTTGTAATTTTTGATGAAGAAATTTGGTTCGGGCTTTAGGGATTTATGTGATGTCTCCAGATTTTAGTGTTGAAGGTGATCAATTAGTTTGCCTAGTGCATATCATCTGGTCTTGATAAACACACACACACACACAAAATTTTTGTATTGGGTGTATTGATGTTTAATTGCATAAATTTTGGGTGTTAAATCTGATTGTATTATATTAAGCCATGGGTCAGATTTCAAATTTCGCTGAGGTTAGCTTTGCTTTTTATCCTTTCAGGGTCAATAAAGTAAATACCAGTCAAAACATTAGGAGTCAGCATTGTCAACTGGCCCCTTTTCCCCCAAAAATTTCAGGCCTTGAGCCTTTAGTAGAAAAAATTATTAAGTCATAGTGGATGGTACATTGATAAATTACTGGATAAGATAGTTGTAGTATTTACTGATGTCTCTTCATGTTCTGAGTTCAAATTCCGTTGAGGTTGATTACATTTACATACAACTTAAGTAAATGTTTTCTAAATAATCTTGCTATAAGGTGATGCACAAACACTCAGCTCTGGATGCACTACATCTTATAGCAAAAACAACTGTTGATTACATAATTCCTCTTCCTTTGTTATTTATTCAATTTCATATTATGCTCTGTTATCAATTAATGCTTTATTTTGAAGTATAGGTATATTGAGTTCTATATACATATACTTCAAAATTGCTATACCGAAGTGAAATCTTTATATAGCCTCTGTCTTCCATCCATTTCATTATGTTGAACCATTAATCCCTATACATTTTCTTCTTTCTCCGTATTTTTTTGAAATTCTCTCTCTGTTTTTTGTTTTCCTGTCAATCCTTTCTGTCAAAGAGTATAGGCTTGAAACATCAAAGACTTTTCTATTCTTCCTGAGCATTAAACTAATACACCTGCTTGTTGTTCCTTCACCTGTCTTTGTCTTTTGTTTTCCGTAAATTCGAATTATATATATATATATATATATATATATATATATAGATAAAACGAGTGTGTATGTGTATAGTTGGGTGTGTATTAGTCTTGATATGTCTGTGATGATTGTAAACAAAGCCACACTGCTTATATAAACAGTGCTGTTTGTTTGCAGTTTTCTGTGAAACCCTGTCTAGACTGTACATTGTTCAGTAGACTGGGGGGGGGGGTTATTATATTGCTTGGAAACAAGTGAGATTTGTTACCAAGAAGAGCATCTGACTGCAGAAAATTCTGCTTCAATGAAATATAAACTAACCCATGCAAGCATGGAAAAGTAGATGTTAAAATGATTATGGTAGTAATGATGACGATGAGAAATTCTCTTTACTTTGTCTTCTGAATTCACAAATATCTATTCTAAACTGACTTCCTGCTTAAAGGTGTTTTACCAAATAACCTACATTCTGTATCATTAGTTTCAACATTCTACCTATTTCATCATCTCTTCACTATATTTGACATCTGGAATGTCTCCAAGTTTTTAAAGAATTACTTAGAATACCTAGTAGGTAACATTTCTTGGAAAATGCTTAATCAGCCAACCAACCACGTAACCAACCAGTCAGCCAGCCATATACTTAATATCTTGGTAGCCCACCCCATTACTTTCCCCGCTCTATGAATTAACAGCGTTTGAACTTGCTGTTAAGTAAACTCACCATATGTTATTGGAAGTAGGTAATTTTGTTTATTTCAGGAAAAGATTGTTTTTCCTCTTAAAATGTAGTCTACAGTAGGTTTCAAAGGTATTTGGGCAGCCATTGAAAAGAACGGTAGCAATAAATAGTTCTTCGGGGGTGTGTGTTAATAAACCATTCTGGAACCAGACATTCCTACAACTTGTTATCTTGGAATGAGGTTCACCATTAGTTCACTGGTTTGGGTATTTGCTTAGAGTTTACAAGATGTTGATTGAGAACAGCTAAAAATAAATCTGTTGAAAATCTAAATGTGTCTTTGAATGGGTGTTATCTCAGAGAATCTCTTATTTCAGCACAAACACCCCTGCTTTGTAACCTTCACCTCTATTTCCGTTTTTTTGATATCCTTGCCTTTATATCTTTCTATGGCTTTTCTTTCATCTTTTTAGTTTTGCTTTTTCTTATATAAGTCTGAGAATATATTGTGAAGAACTCTCTTTTGGGTTCCAATAACATTGATATTAGAGATAACCTTTCTGTTCCCCATTTTTGATGTAATGGAATGGCTAAAAGAGACATTCACTTTCATGACCTCAATGATATATTTTGAGAACAGTTTGTTGGTTTCTTCAAAATAGTTTTCTAAAAATACTCTGGGGTTAACTAAATCTAGAAACATTTTTTTTCTGTTTCTCATTGAATTTTCTTTTATACTTTTTGATTACATTGATAATTCAAATGTTTTTAAGAATATTTTAACATATTTCTTCCATTGTTATTTCAACAGGTGTTATGCAAGTACAAATAATTGAAGATAACGATACTCATGTGACCTTAGTAGGTATTCCACCCAAATCCCTGACTCAGAAACACTCGCCTGTTCATCATCGTTCTTCGACTTTACCGTGCTCGCCTGTGGTACCATCTGATCCCGAGACAGAATCCAAACAAAGCCTCATCCGACAGCAACAACAAAAACAGTCAGACAGAAATGGTTCTTTCAGGTAAGTGTCCATTGATTCCATTTTTATAGTGAAACAGTTAAAGATTTATTGATCTATGCTACTGTTATCAAGTTTTAAATTTGACGTTTCTCTAGAATTGTTTCCCCTACCACTGCCCTGTTACTACAAGGGAAAAAACTCATGCAGTAACATGATGCACCTACAGTGTGCTAAAGGCTAATTAGCTCATATAATTTATTTGAGGGGTGACTCATGACTTTACATGTCTGTAGTGTTTTATAATATCACAGTCATCCATGAAAACATGGTTAACCATAGGGAAGTATTACCTTGCTTGGAAACAAGTAGGGATTGGTGACAGGAAAGACATCTGGCTGTAGAAAATCTGCCTCAACAAATTCCATGCAAGCATAAAAAGAATAGATGTTAAAACAATGGTGATGGTGATTGTTTGAAGCTTAGAAAATAATTTTAAAATTCAAAAAATTTATCCTGGTGCATTTTAATTTTGTATTTGTTACAGATTTACTGGAAAGATGTGGTGAGGGGTGGCTTAATGAGAATATTGGTGCTTTTGATAGTGTATCATTAATTAAACAATATATAGTTTATTCACAGCACAGCTTTAATCAGAAGAACTGAAATAAATGTAAATATGAATATCAGAAGATATTAGCTTTGAGGGGGAATAAGAATACAAGCATTGATGTGTCAATGAAAAATGGAAGTGAAACTTCTGATAATCCATCTCACAGCTCATTGTAGTCTACATGAAATATACCAGAAATCCTTTTGTTACCATGTTCCTATTGAAATACTGTGTTCTTTGTTTCAATGAATTATGAAAATGATGAAGAAAACAGTAAAATAACTTTGTCATTATAAACTGGTGTTTAGAACATAAATTTAAAATAGCATTTTGTGTAAGGTTTTAAAACAAGAAGTTTGTATTATAAAACCTGGAGTGGTCTCAGGCAAATTTATTTCATAAAGATTAACCCCTGTAATTCAGAATGAGGTAGTTATAGTAAATTTCAGTTATTTTGAGAATAACTGCATCTTTTCTTTGTCAGCCAAATTCTTGTAAAGTGGGTTTTATAAATAGCCAGCATACTCAGGGTGTATAGTTGGCTGAGTTAGTAGGGTACTTGACTACCAGTTAAAGGGCTGATAGTCCATAGCTGGTAGTCTAGCTTGTTTCAGTTTCTATCTACCAAATCCACTCACAAGGCTTTTGTTAGCCTGGAGCTATAGTAGAAGATACTTGACTAAGGTGTTGCACAGTGGAGCCGAACCCCAAACTATGTAGTTGAGAAGTGAATAACTTGACCATACAGTTATGCTGGTACCTATCTACACAGTCATATCTGCATTAAAAGCAAAGTCTCTTTTAGATGCAGCTCAAAGAGAGATGCCCTTAGCCTAGCTGATGTTTACTCCCCCTGGGGCCTTTCTCCTTCCCCTGAAATTCTCTGCCTATTTGTATTTTCCTACAGGTGCCACTACCTGTACAAGATGAATCTAGCCTTTCAAGTACATCCAGTATCTTAAAATAAGCTTGTTATTCCTCCTCCTTGTCGTCATCACCAACATTACCACCATCACCACCACTACCATCATACTCCTACTACTACTATAAAAAGATAAATAGAGCACAAAAAAACAAAACAAAAAAAAACATTGTTACCTTAATTTCTTTTGGTACATTGTACTTTACAATTTAAACTCATTAACTCATTATACAATATAAACATTGTACTTTACAATATAAACTCGTTAAAGTACAAGGCCTATTTAAACGAAATTCTTTCTAGGAATGCAGTAACCTGATTTACTTTATTGAAACCTTTGGAATTATGCCTGAAAGCTTTCTTCCCCATGATAATTTCATAGAATTTTATAGTTCTGCAGAAATATTCATTTTCATTAATTTCAAAGATAATTAAGAATTTGGTAAAATAAGATTGTCATTAATAATCCAATGTGAAGGCAGTAAGCTGGCAGAATTGTTAGCATGCTGGGCAAAATGCTTAGCAATGTTTCGTCTTTCTTTACGATCTGAGTTCAAATGCTACTGAGGTTGACTTTGTCTTTCAGCCTTCTGAGGTCAGTACCAGTGGTACATTGGGGTCAATTTCATTGACTTACTCCCTCCCCGAAATTGCTGGCCTTGTGCCAAAATTTGAAACTGTTATTAATTTGATGTTTGGAGTAGAAATAAACATAGAATTTTGTTGGAAGTTTTTCTAATTTAGATCACTTTAAAACAGGGAATTGGTTTCAGCAGACCAAGGGTGGTATCAAAAAGGGTTAAGTACTTGGTCAAAGGGTAGCAAGAATTACAGATTGTGTAACTTAAATGTATTTTGGTATTTAGTCTCATATATATAATGTAATTAGGTATTTATGTATGTATGTATAATTTTGTATTTTGGTATTTAGTCACATATATATCATGTATTTAGGTATTTATGTATGTATATATAATTTTCCTAATCTTTTATCTTCAGCATTCATCTGTTGCGAAGCTCCAGTTTAGATATGGCTGCACGACGAAATTCTTCCCGGGCGGATAAGAAGATAGTACATACCGATGATGATGATGATGATGATGATGAGGATGAGCACGATGACGATGACGAAGAGGAAGAAGAAGATGTATTTGATGTTCATCGACAGGACAACTTCCATCCTTCATGGAGTATACGGTGTCCAAAAATGCAGTTGTCAAAATTATTGAAATCTGGACACTCAGACTGTTATAGTATCCTTTTGTTCTGTTATATATCTTAACTATTATTTACAGCACTTTTATTCTGTGTTGTCTTTTATTTCTGTAGAGGCAATGACAGGCCTCACAGAGGCAATGACAAAAGACCGAGACCTCTGGAGGTATGCTGTGACTGAGAACACCCGGCAAATAAAGTGAGTTCACAGCTGTAGCCTACACCAGTGTCTCATAACCAGCCCACTCAAAAGTACTTTGGATCATAGGGTGACATGCCATGCTTGAGGAGACCTATTGAGTCAAGTACATTAACATCAAAATCAAATCAAATGGAAATTGTAGTTGTGATCCTCATGCTGGTAGCACATAAAAAGCACCATCCGAACGTGGCTGATGCCAGTGCCGCTTTGACTGGCTTCTGTGCCTGTGGCACGTAAAAAGCACTATTCGATTGTGGTCAATCCAAGCTCCTCTGGCCCCTGTGCCAGTGGCACGTAAAAAGCACCCACTACACTCTCGGAGTGGTTGGCGTTAGAAAGGGCATCTAGCTGTAGAAACACTGCCAAATCAGATTGGGGCCTGGTGCAGCCTCCTGGCTTCCCAGACCCCAGTCGAACCGTCCAACCCATGCCAGCATGGAAAACGAATGTTAAACGATGATGATGAATGTTCCACCCTTATAATAATGGTTTCATTAACACATCTTTATATACATATATATATAATAAATTACATTTAACAAGGGAACTCGAAGTAGATAAAGCTGTAAATTATACCATGTAGAATATCGAATTAAAAAATTGGTGGGATGGAGAAAAGTTGAAGGCTACCCATGGGACTCAAACCCACATCTTTTTTTCCCATCCAAGGGATTTTTTTTAACCCAATATTCTACACACTATTATTTATGGCTTTGAGTTCCACTGTTAAATATAATTTATACTGTATGTGTGTGTGTGTATATATATTTATATATATACACACATACATACATACATACATACATACACATGTGTATGTATGTCTGGGTATGGCTGTGGTTAAGAAGTTGACTTCACAACCACAGTGTCCAAGTTCAATCCTACCATGCAGTATTTCAAGCAAGTTGTCTTTTATCATAGTCTTGGATCAACCCAAATCTGTCAGTGAAGTTTAAAGTAAACAGAAATGATAGATAAGCATGTCAAGTGGATTGTGCCTGTAGTTCAATAAAGGACCAGTCTTGCTACATGTTGTGTCATGTTGACCCTGCTGAAGAATTACTAGAAAGGTGCATATGTCTGTGTAATATTAAATAAACACCGTTAACGAGGTAGTAGTATTCAGTTCGATTGAAAGAAAATGAGGCAGCTGTTTTATGGTCTTTTGATTTGCTAGAAACAGCAGCCACATCTTCAAATGAACCTATAATGTCTGAAGGACACATTGAATAATGTAGTCTTGGTTATACAAATAGACTGGATGGTCATAGTTGGAACACTTTGATGATCAGGACTGACATGTGGGTGCTAATCAGCAGCAACTGACATAATGTCCAAGATTTTTTGTGATAAAGTAATAAAATTATAAAATTGAATATTTATCTACTTTGCTGTAAATTGAATGTTTTTATCCATAAAGACTCTCTCTCGGTCGTTCACCAAAAAATTATGACCCTTTGAACATTTCAACTATTCCTCTAGTTTGTAAAAGAATTGGCTTTATATGCTCCATAAAGATTACACAATGTGTTCCTTAACACATCTCTACAGAATTTATATTGTTGGAGAATGTTGCTGCCAAGTTCCATTACCCTTGTGTTCTTGATCTTAAGATGGGTCCACGACAACATGGAGATGATCAGTCTGAAGAGAAGAAACAGAAAAAGATTTTACGGTGTAAAGAAAGCACATCAAGTTCTCTTGGCGTCAGAGTCTGTGGAATGAAGGTGAGATTATTTATATTCTTTTTTTACTTTTTCCCATTTTCCATTCTTTAACTTAATATTTACTTAGTTCTTGGACATCCAAGTATGCCTTATTTACATTGCAGTAGATTTAATGAATAAATCTAACATAGGTGCAAGCATGATTGTGCGGTAAGAAGCTTGTTTCCCAACCACATGGTTTCAGGTTCAGCCCCACTGTGTGGCACACTTGGGCAAGTGTCTTCTGCTATAGCTCTGGGTTGACCAAAGCCTTGTGAGTGGATTTGGTGGATGGAAACTGAAGGAAGCCTGTCATATATATTTGTGTGTGTGTGTGTGTGTATCTATGTGTGTTTGTGTTTGTCCTCAGTATCACTTGACAGCTGTTGGTTTGTTTGCATCCCTGCAACTTAGCAGTTTGGCAAAAGAAACTGATAGAATATATACCAGACTTAAAAATTAGCACTGGTGTTGATTTGTTTGACTAAACCTTTCAAGGCAGTACTGCAGCACAATCACAGTTCAAAAAATAAGATTACTTTCATATATTTTCTCCATAACAATGTAACGTTCTTGATGATGAATCACATAGGTGTAGGGGTGGTGGGACTTAGAATTGTTTGGGTACCATTGAAAACTTCATCTTTACATCTTAATATATCATATTGAAGAAAAAAATCATGTTGAATGAGTTTATCTTTCTCCAGTCTTAGACTCACAACAGAATTAGAATATATATATAGCCTTTCTATGTCAGATTTTGGGTGGTGGATCCTAAATCCTGTCATTAATTTTCTTGTTTTCCTGTCTATTTTCATTATTTCATTTAGAGTCCAGTTAAGAATATTGTAGCTGTAACTTATAACTGGGATGGCTAGAGTATTGATACCTATTATCTTGTTTTTCACATTGAACTCTGTTTTTGGTATTAACCTAACTTATCTATAGCATTCCTTTTTTATCTTCTCTTTCATTTGTGTGTATTGTATCATATCTAGTTCATTGATTCCTAAGTATTTGTATGTCTGACTTTGGTCTAATTCTCTTTATTTGCTTTATCTAGTGTGATGTTGCTACTCTTAACTAGTATTCCTCTCTTCAAGGTTACTTTGGCACATTTCTCTAAGCCAAATTTCATGTTTATTTCTTTGGTAAAACCATGTACTATCTGTAGTAATGTTTTCAGCTGTTTATCATTTGTAGTATACAACTTTAGATCATCCATATATAAGAGGTGGCTGATTGTTTTGCCGTAACAGTTGTATCCACATCCAGTTCTGTTTAGCATGTGAGATAAGGGTGTCAGTGCCAAGCAGAAAAGGAGTGGAGAGAGTGTGTCTCCCTGGGATATTCCTCTTCTAATGGAGATGGCTTTGGTTTTATGAGTCCATCTTTTGTTTGGATCTGTAGCACTGTCTGCCATTTATTCATGAAATGTTTTATATATTTTATGATTATTGGTGCTACCTTGTTCATGGCTAGTGTTTATTATCATTATTATTATTATTACTATTATTATCATTATTATTATTATTATTATTATTATTATTATTATTATTATTATTATTATTATTATTTCCTGTTCCTTGTTATAAATCAGTATAAATATTGTTTTGGTTTTGCTAATCAAAACTTTTCCTTCTTTTCTGTTTCTTCAGGTTTACCATGTAGATAAAGGGCAGTATGTGTACCAAGACAAGTATGATGGCCGTTCTTTGAATGTTGAAGGTTTCAAAGAGACTCTGTACAAGTTCTTACACAATGGTGTTGAGGCACGTCTTGATTTAATTGAACCTATTATTTGGCGGCTAAAGCAGCTGTATAAAATGGTTGAAAAGCGAGATACATTCCGATTTTATACCAGCTCGTTACTGGTCATGTATGATGGCTTAACAGAAACACCAAGCAGTCGTCATCATCATCACCATCATCATCACCATCATCATCACACTTCTCTACTGGATAACAGTTCGCCAGAAGAACACAGTTATGGAATGCAACATGTGTGGCATGATCACTATCCTGAAGTGGAAGTACGCATGATTGATTTTGCACATTCCACTCACCGTGGGTTCCGTGAAGACAAGATCACTCACCGAGGCCCCGACCAAGGATATTTATTTGGACTTAGTAATCTCATTCTTTCTTTTAAGGAAGTTCTCGATCGTTATTCCCCCAGTTGCCAACAATGCCACAGCTGATATGAACTGGGTAGAGCATGCAAGAAAAAGAAAATGTAAACCAAGAAGCTATGCCAGAAAGGATCTTCATTGTTAATTCTTTAAATAAAACAGAAGATAGACTATACTGTTGCATTAAAGAACTCTTAGAGATCAGTATGTGAAGAATCTTCTAGAATGTAAAAAAATTGAAATAAAAGAATGGAAAAAAATGGCCCTAAACGAATAGACCAATATATGTAGCACTTACATTCACATGGTGAACTGCAGGGTTAATGATAACAATAATTGAAGGTTAGCAAATCTAAGAATTCTCTACCATATCAGTGATCTAAAGACGGATGAATGTGACTGATGTTGCATTCTGGGACTGATATGAGTAAAAGAAAAAAGAAAACAAACCCCAAAATGGCATAGTCCAGTAGCTTCATACAATGGAATACACACCTTAGCTGCCAATATTTGCAGTGATTTCTTGCCATTTTAGCACCAAGTTACTTTTCTTTCTAGGTGTCCCTGTGTGCCGACCCTGAAAAGTAGCAATTGCTAAGATTAGTACCTGGATCAAATTAAGTTGACCTCACGGGTTATTACTATTATCATTATTATTATCATTATTATTATTATTTTAATTTTATTTTATTTCTATTTTATTAACTTCAGTTAATAACATGTCTTTTTTTTTTTTTTTGTAATGTGATAAAAAAAAGAATTAAAAAATGGTGAAAGGATCATAATTCTTAGACTGAGAGCAATGTTGAGTTATAAACACTGCAAAGAATATATTGATCCAAATCTTGCAACTTATCTGTATCAGAAGAGATTTGCAAAACAAGACAATAATAATAATTAAAAAAAAAAAAATTGAATGTAAAAAAAAAAAAGGGAAATATTTTCATGGGATTGAAATGAAACTATGAACTTGACTGGAACAATTCTTCCTCATGAAACTACTAACATGTTTTAGTTTCTATGACAGTTTTTTTTTTTCTGAAATAGTCCACAAACTAGTTCGACTTGTTGGTAATTTGTCCAAATGTTATTTGTCTCTCTCTTTCTCCCTTTCCTCTCCAGACTAAACAAACATTTAAGACACAGACAGGTATTTCCTGAACGAGAACAATGGCAATAATGAAGAGCGTCTAGGTGACAACATATCTAAAAAGATGATGATGATAACAATAACCTACTTATTGTCTTGGGGGAAATGAAAACTGTCGAAAATAAACAGAAATCTTGGTGAATGTTCAAATCAACATTTTTAAAGGGTGGAGTTTGCTGAATCAAGGATTTGGGTTTTTTTTTTTAAAAGAATTAAATTTTTTTTTTCGGGAGGTAATTGTTGGTTTCAGTTTCTATATTTTCAAATTCCTTTAAAATATTCCACAATCTTAACCTTATCACAAGAAACGCTTGTTTCTGTGAATCATCAGACAAATATGTAATACTACAAACTAGGATGTGGCTTTGGTGGCCATGTACTCCAGTATTTTAGTTTTGTCTGTTTGAGTAGGTTTGTAGTCTTCATGTTTTGTGTTTGTACATGAGACATATATGAACTTATTTACTTATTGAACTCTGTGTGAGCAGAACAAATATAAAATACAGAATTAGTCTTGTTAGAATTCTACCTCTGCCAATGTCTGTCTCCTTTGTATCTATATTAATGCTGTTATGGACCAGGAATTTCTTATGCATATAAGACTTTCCTCTATGTGGTTGCTTGACCTGCTAGAAATAGCAATGAATCTCTCTCAAATTACACTCTGCTGTATTAAAGAATGAAATCACATGGACAGTGTTGTCCTAGGCATATATATATTTATACACACAGAAAGATGGAATAGTCATGGCTGGAAAGCCTTTGATGATAGGTCTGCTCGATCAAAACAGTCTCCGAGATGTACAACAACTACCACTTCCAAACAACAACTACCACTTCCAAAAGAACACATATATATTCATGTGGTGGAAATTTGATCCTCTCCGAGCTGCATGTAATAAGTTGATGGATCACATGTATGTCTCTGTGTGAGAGAATATATGACAAAAAGAAAGACGAAGCAAATACAAGCACACAGATAAAGTAATGGCGAGGTGTTAGTAGTAGTACTACTACTGTTAGTCCTCTGTATCATTAGTTAGTTCATCCTGTGACTATGTGTATCATTAGTTAGTTCAGTGTCAGTCTTGCTCCCAGTAATTGTGCGCCAGCTTGCAAGCAGAACAAATTATAAAACTATGGCCAATTGCTGTGGGGTTTTCTCCTCTTTCTTCCATTTAGAACAAACTTACTTTGTACATCGCCCTCTTAATGATTTTATTAGTTGTCGTTTCACCTACAGGAGTGCCATTGACTCATCTCTCTTCAAGGGCAAATAACTATATTAAACAAAAGAGGGGAGGTCTGTGGCACTGATACATTCAACATTCTTCAAGTATCCATATAAAAAAAAAAAATAAAGCAACTGAAAAGAAAATTCAAACTAAAGCGTGAAATGACTTTTCACAAAAAATAGAGATAAAAAAAGCAAAGTCAAAAAGGAAACACCCATATACAAAAAAAAAAAGAAAAAAGAAAAAGAAAGAAAATTTAAATGACACATAAAAGTAATGTTTTCCTTTTTAAACTGTGAAGATTCACACTGCTGATCTCTGACCTCTGCACAAAATTCTCTTCATTTAGTTCCTGAAG
>NC_068993.1:36109140-36115680 GCF_001194135.2 Octopus bimaculoides | reverse complement strand
AGGTAAAAACTCAATTAAAATCAATTTATAAAAAATTAAAATTAAATTGAGCTTTACAGATTAAAATATATATAAATATATAGTTTTAGGGAAAAGAACCAAGTTTCGTGAACTCATCGATGAAAATCCACTATCACATATAGAAAAATTAATAATTAAAAGCACAATAAATGAGCATAATATAATACATAGTAAATATCATAAGATAAAGATAATAGTGGATTTTCATCGAGGAGTTCATGAAACTTGGTTCTTTTCCCTAAAACTATATATATATATATATAGTTGTAACTTTTGGATGGAAATTCATAAATCCTTTAATGCATTGTTACGTATGTTTCCACAAACCTCACATTTTAGTTGCTGTATTCCCCATCCATATAACAAATAGGATTTGCAATATCCATAGATTTTCATAGCCATCTCATAAAATTACTCTGGAAGATAGGAATAATAAGCGGTAGCCCGAATAAATAGCATAGGAGCTTTTTATGAGTGCACTCAAAAACGTTTCACATAAACAAACTTAAAGGATATATATGTATATATAAATAAATAAATAGTTGTGTAGTATATTCCTGGTTATGGTGTATAACAGGTCAGAAAGTTACTATTGGTTTAGGGTTTACTCATGTACTTGGCAATATAGATGACTCGCCAGACATACTAGCCAGAAATATATATGCATATTTATATGTCTATATATATGTGTGTGTGTGTGTAGATGACAATGCAAATAAACAAATAAACTGCTTGGGTTATATATATATAAAAATAGAGCGCTGATCTTTACCCTGCAGACTTGATCCTTGGTAAAGATTTCGGAGTGTAAGTTGAAATCATTTGAGCACTACTGGTTTCTATATCGAGCATCTCTCAGCTGTTGCCTCTCTATCATCATCATCATCGTCGTTTAACGTCCGCTTTCCATGCTAGCATGGGTTGGACGATTTGACTGAAGACTGGTGAAACCGGATGGCAACACCAGGCTCCAATCTGATTTGGCAGAGTTTCTACAGCTGGATGCCCTTCCTAACGCCAACCACTCAGAGTGTGTAGTGGGTGCTTTTACGTGTCACCCGCACGAAGGCCAGTCAGGCGGTACTGGCAACAGCCACGCTCAAAATGGTGTATTTTATGTGCCACCCGCACAGGAGCCAGTCCAGGGGCACTGGCAACGATCTCGCTCGAAAATCCTACGAAGGCCAGTCCTCTATATGTATATATATATAACAAGAACTTATCTATAGCAAGGTATGTATTACAAAACTTAAGTCACTTTTAAAATATTGAAATTAATTTTCAGTCTTTCACAGAATCTTCAAACACGTGTATATACTGCATTTCTCTCGGTATGTGTCATGAGGGTGGTGTTGTTACCAGTTCAAATGAGAGAGTTGAACAGTGGAGAGGTAGATAATAAATTCTTTAATGAAATTGAAAATAATGGCCAAGTAGCGAGTGTTTTATTTTAGCGAATAATTCAGTAATTCTTTGATCAGGAATTGCTTATGACATTCTTCCATCCAAGGATCATGGATAAGGGGAAATAGGAATTTGAAGAAACATTATACATGGTATGTATTCCAAGGGAGTTAATCCTTCTTTAATTGTAATTGTTGTTACCTCCCTCACTGAGATAGTGCACTAATTACAGAATAAAAATTATATAAATTATGATAAAATAGGATAAAAGTGATCCAGTTCGAATTAGATACATTTATGTATTTAGTATAGTCTTGCAAGTACATTCCTGCTCATGCCAACAGTTAAGAATTCCCACTCAGATATTTTATATTTTGTTACTCTTGTTTGCGTAGGCTTCTTCACAAGATGAATGTCGTAGAGTATAAAACATGTTCCACACACCGTTTTTCCATACTGAGTCGATCCCAAAGATGTCGTTCGTTCGATAATGTCATTGATTCCAGTGAGGGTATTTCCGCTCGGTTGCTTGGATATCAAAGTTATGTACAAGATTATGCTGTGGCTATTTGCTGGATTAAATTATGTTACTGCCTGTTCTATTATAGTGATATTAATAGCATGTTTCCAACAAATTCCATTTGCTGTAATTTCTTCATATAATGGACATCTACTCGCGCAGGATTCAGGCGTCTTGGTCAGTTTCTGATTTGCTACTAGAACCAGCACATATTTTTTATCCGAATATTGATAAGCAGGTCGTTCTGTGTCCGATAATTGGTAATGGTGAGTTTATGACCAAATAACAAATAAGTGTTACAGTTCTGGATTATTTTTCATACCGAGGAGTAAAAGTGGTGTTGTACTCATTACAGCGTGGATACGTCACTGAGACGTGTGGGAGTCGTACTAGAGCAGTTACTACGGCACCATTGTATACTAGGTGTCGAGGTTTGTTGAGAACTTTTTGTAGTGCAAATTGCGTATAGTGTAAAGAGGAAGGTTATACAACGAAGTTTATATTTAGCTGATATTAATCTTGTACACAAAATTAGTGGTGAAGGCATTAGTGTGGTGGTATATTATATTGGTCTGGCAATATATATATATATATATATATACAATATATATATATATATATACAATATATATATATATATATATACAATATATATATAATCACCATCATCGACCTTATAGAAAATAGTAATAATAATCCTTTCTACTGAAAGCACAAGGCTTGAAGTTTGGTGGGAGGAGTCCAGTTGATTACATCGACCCCAGTGTTTCATAACTACTTATTTTATCGACCCCGAAAGGATGAAAGGCAAAGTCGACGTCGGTGGAACTAGAACTCAGAACGTAACGGCAGATGAATTACCGCTAAGCATTCCGCCCGGTGTGCTAACGAATCTGCCAGCTCACTACCTTAATAATAATAATAACAGCAACGACGACGGTGGTGGTGTTGGTGGTGATGGTGATGGTGATGATGATGATGATGATTACTGTGTACCTCACACTATATTTTGGTAGTGGACTTGAAGTGTTGTGCTACTTGGTGAAAGCTCACATACATTGGGGACTTAGCAATAACAATTTCGCTAAGTGGGATCCGCCACACAAATACTTTGTGATGTCCTTCACTTCCATGTTAGTCATCTTGTGGAAGATCTTCTAATTTCTTTACACTTTTCAAAGATACTTCATTCTAGTATCTCAAAACCTCTTCATTCAACTATTTAATATATAACTATGGGAAGTAACTCGCTGAACCTATTATAAACAGCCTTCATGTCCATTGCCGACAGAAGTCAAGTGACACCATAAAAGGCTTTGGCGAAATCAGGATTGATAACATTTACTCATGAGCAGCCGACTTAAATTTCAGGCAGTGTCTTCAAGAAATTCAATGAATCGGGAATTGCAGCTGGAATTAGGGATAAATTGAGGTTGTGTGGATTGAATAAGGTTATGAGAGTTTTAGAAGTTCCAGAGTGTCTCTCTCTCTGATACAGGACTCCACTAATTTGGCAACACACCTTATGAGACTGACTAAATGGTAATTGACAGAGAATATGCTGTTAATTTTCTTTTTTGAACTATGGAATAACACTGGCAATTTTCCATTGTTTTTGGGTAAAATTGTTACCCAAAGGCAAAATTGAAAAAGTAGTGAAAATGGGGCATAGAAAGAGCTCGCCGCGTTTGAAAAGCAGAAAGGCAACACTATCAAGAACAAAGAAGATATTCCAGATTCAATAAAATAACACCTCCTTGATATATGGAACTACTGAATCCCACTTAGTTATGATTGTAGCCCCTCAAAAAGACATTTCTCCTCAAGGTTAAACATATCCAACAAAACCGGCCAACATCACCAAAATATATAATACTACCCCCACATTCCGAGTATAAATAATTATATATAAACCATAATATAAACCACGACCAATAAAAGAGATGGTCCAGCTTCATGAATATATCGTAATACCCACGCATAATTATATTTCGTACAATATGAAGGTATTTGTGCTTGCTTGAGATGGTATCACAGCATTGCAAGAGTAAATTCAGCAAATGTTATGGAATTTGGTGTCACAGTAGTACTGAAGATGGTACATCTGAGTTTCCTACAGCTGAAGTATCAGCATATCATTTGACAATAAGTTAATAAGTTATGCATGCACTTATGCGGGGATTGTGTATGTGTGTGTGTGTGACTCGTGCAGAAATACGTGTTTATATTGTCCCTCAAACCGCTTGACAAACGGTGTTGGTCTAGCAGATTTTCAACTCCACTTCCAAGAAAAAAACAAAACAAAAAAAACGACCGGGTTTGATAGGAGTAAAGACCACAGTAACTTAATTAGCAACATTTTATTGAATTCAGCAAGAATGGAAAGCAAATGTGAATATATGAAGGACTACTTTGATCTCAACGAAGAATAAGAAAGTCGACTGAAATGTTCATAAAAATGACTAAGATACCTTTATGGAATGAGACCAAATGAGGTTTATTTTTTCAGCATAGTCCTCTTTGTGGTTCACACACTTCTGTCGGTTTTACAGTGCTTAGATTCCATTGGTGACGAGGTTTTCAACCTGTTGGTCAAAAAAGTCATCAGCTGCCGATGTGACGTCATCATCACTACAATACCCATTCCCAGTCAGGTGTGTTGGAAAACAGATGATAATAAGATGGGGCCAAATCAGGAGAATAGGGAGAGTGTTGACCACTCTCCTTATTCTCTTGATTCAGAGCCACAATCACGCACAGCAGTCGTTGAAACCAAGAACTTATGTGCTAGAGCATTGTATTAATGAAACAAGAATCTTTTGTCAGTTTTCCTGGGCGTTTGGTCTTGATAGCCTTTTGTAACTGCCTCAGTATGTTGGCATACTACTCTCTGTTAATGAAGTGACCTTTTGAAGTTAGTCAATATGCACAACGCCTTTTGCATCCTCCAAAACTGAAGCCATCACCTCCCCTGCAAATGAAACAACTATGGCTATCTTTGGAGCAGAAGAGTGGGGAGAGTTTCCACTGCATTGTCTCTTTATCTCGGGCTCAAAGTGATGAACCAAACACTCATCCTAGCTTAGCGTTCAAGGAAACCAACTGGATCTGCTTCAGACAATGTCAGGTTTTCCTGTGATATGATCAGTCTGGTGCACTTTTGATTAGGTGTCAGAAGATGCAGCACCCACCGAACAGAAACCTTTATCATGCCAACTTCATTGTGCAGAACATTCGCAACTCTCTCACAAGATATAGCATTGGCTATTTGGTGTATGGTCTATCGCCCATCATCCGTTAGCAAGTGGTGAACACGATCAATGTTTTCCTCATCTAAACCACGAGTCATCTTCAGTGATTCTCCGTTGCTCTCCTAAATTCAGCTTTCCACTTCTGCACTGTTGATGAAGCTGGAGTGTCATCTCCTAATGTAGCAACCATGTCAACATGAATGTCCTTTTTCTGCTGGTACTTGATAACACCACAATACGAAATTTTGTGCATTTTCAAGAGAAATCTCTGCTATTTACTTTTGAAGTCTTCTTTGAACAGTTAGATGTCCATTTACCTGGAAAGAAACAATTAATTATTAATAAAAAGTGTTGAAATTAATAAATGCAAGATTTCACAGCTACATTGACTATCTCGTAAAATCCATTAATGTTACAAATTGTTAACACTCAATTGTTAACAGCTACACAAGCAATGCTGCTACTAACTTTTTGCTGTCAACATGCGCAGGAACTCTCCAGTGTTTGCAAATTTCTTCTTTTTGCATAGTAAGTGTGCATCGATGCTAACACGTCAATGTTAAAAAAAAAATCCGACTTTTTCTTAAAAAATCGTTTTCTTTAGTAGTTGCAAAACGTGAGAGGGTGCACAAGCACACACTTTGGAGAGTACAATGTACATAAATATTCAAGTAACTCTTTATATGTAAAGATTGGTGAATAACAAAATCATTTAATAATCGTGCAGAACGTTTTACGTGGAACAGAGTTACCTCCCTTCAGTCTCCAAAAGATTTATACATAGTTTGTTGCTATTTAACATTTTTTGTTTTTAGTCATCTAACGACTGATAAAAGAGAATGAGTTATATACGGATTCTTATCTAATTAACACTTGATTACATCAAATATTGCC
Source organism: Octopus bimaculoides (assembly GCF_001194135.2). Classification (NCBI taxonomy): domain Eukaryota; kingdom Metazoa; phylum Mollusca; class Cephalopoda; order Octopoda; family Octopodidae; genus Octopus; species Octopus bimaculoides. The sequence goes on along the minus strand of NC_068993.1, from coordinate 36,109,590 downwards.
AACTTATGCTATTGTTGTCAATCAATAAATCTAACCTTTGAATTAATGCTTAACTTTCCCGTCTGTAATGTTGACACTCACAATTTAAGGGACACAACTCAAAACTTAGTAAGACTTACTTCCCCTGCAATACATGGCTGGATATTTGCAAATATTTTGTTGAACCTTTTCTCATGTTTCATCACCCCACCCATCTCAAAATCATATGTGTGTGTGTGTGTGTGTGTGTGTGTGTTTATGTTTGCATTTGTCCCCTTCAAGATGGTACTCCAGCATGACTGCAGTTGTATGACCGAAAGAAGTAAAAGATAAGAGATAAAAGATATATACGTACGTACGTACGTACGTACGTATGTATGTATGTATGTATGTGTGTGTGTGTGTGTGTGTGTGTGTGTGTGTGTATATATATATATATATATATATATATATATATATATATATATATAT
>NC_068993.1:36107896-36108911 GCF_001194135.2 Octopus bimaculoides | reverse complement strand
ATACATTAGCGACAAAGGCAGTTTTAATACCGAGAGGTAATATTTAGCTGTCCCTCGAGGATGAAACCATGGAAGGTCCAAATCCCATGACCTGGTGGTTTCGACGCTGGAGTTGGTGGCGATTTATCTCTTCGCTGGAGATTAAAACAAGAGTACATTTTGCACAAAATAATATTGTTCCTTGAGTTGTTGTTGCAGTTTTTGCAACTCAACTACCCCAGCTAAGAAGTCTTCCATATTTTACAATTTTTGTAAGTTGCACAAGATTTTGTTTCTCTTTTGTCGAGTTATTTAATTTTCCACGTGAATCAGTTTAAACTCTCCGTGTGAATGTTTTTCTATTTTTTCACTCCGCGTAAATTTGTTTTTCCTCGTCGCCACTGTTGTAAAGTGGGTTCCTCCCACTGGTGTGATGTGTGACTGCCGTTGTACTGTAGTTCCTGTTTTACGCTAGTAGCCACAATAGTTACTAGTTATCGGATACCGTTGTATCTCTTCGTACCGGAAGAGTAATACACTAACTTCACTATGACATTTCCTTTCAAGGTATCTACCGCAGTAAACTTTGCTCTAACAGAACGTCCACGTTTAAGTGAGAACAAGTATTACCTCATGGCATTAATACGGCCTCTGTTGGTAATGTATATATATATTTTTAACAAGCTCATTGGCTAATCGCGGCAACAGAGCCTGTTTAGGCTCTAACTTTCGATAAATCAGTGGCGGTGAGATGAGATTCTGTTATCTCAAACGATCGAGAGTCCATCACTGATGAAACAAAAGAAGGTCGTAATCACGTAATCTGATGGTCTCCCTTGCAAGCGATATCAGCAAGTGTGCATTTTGCGCCAAGAGAGTTTCTCTCATGGGTATCTACCGCAGTAAAGTTTGTTCTAACAGAACAGCCACATTTAAGTGGGAATAAGTTTTCTAATATATACATAAATTTACATATAAACACGCACACACACACGCACACACACACACACACACACACACACACACACACACACAC
>NC_068993.1:36105731-36106996 GCF_001194135.2 Octopus bimaculoides | reverse complement strand
TATATATATAGGCGCAGCAGTGGCTGGGACAAAGACGAAATAAATAAGAAGCGGGTATAATATAGCCTCAGGGCCAAAAAGACAAGAATGGTGGATAACGCTTAGAAGGCATCTTAAAGGATTAGAAAACAATAAATAGCAGACAGCGGGACACAGAGAACTTAGGACCGGTCAACTACGCAACCGGTGTGAAAAAGGGAGAGAAAGAATGAAAGGCTGGTCACGGGTCACATGTCAGTAGCAGGCAGAGGAGAGACAGGTAGAGAGAGAGCGACAGAGAGAAAACAAACGAAGGGATGAAGGGGTAAAAAAGAGAAAGGCTAGAAATAGAAGTAAGATGGCGAGAGAGAGAGTAAAAAAGGAGAAAGTGGAAAGGCTAGAAATAGAAGTAAGAGGGCGAGAAAGAGAAAACAAGGAGAAAGGGTGAAGGCTAGAAATATAGTCGCACAGATATATAGAACTTACTGTTAATAAAAGCCAGGGTGCGTTGCGTTATGTTACTTAATAAATGAAAAAAAAATGTGTTATAAATAAACAGACGACAGGTAAAAAAACGTATCACGTATACTGAGTGTGGAACTGGACGGAAAACAGCCACATGTCCCTAATTCTTCAACAGTTATCAGCCAGATGGTACTACTTAGTGTCGTCTGTTTATCTACAAAAGCCAATATGAGAGTTTCTCTCGTAGTTTCTACCCCAGTAAAGTTTGTTGTAACAGAACGTCCACGTTTAAGTGGGAATAAATATATATGCATATGTATGTATGTATGTATGTATGTATGTATGTATGCATGTATGTATGAATGTATGTATGTATACATACATACGCACGCGCGCACACACACGCACACACACACACAGAGTTCAAATTTACAGAAAACAAAAGACGAAGACAAGTGAAGGAACAACAAGCAGGTGTATTAGAGTAATGCTCGGAAGAATGGAAAAAAAGTCTGACGTTTCGAGCCTACGCTCTTCGACAAAAATGACTGAGAAAAACAAAAGAAAAACAAAAAAAAAGAAAAAAAGCAGAGAGAGAACGAAAAGAAAAAAAAATGGGAGAGAGCAAAAACTGTGTAGGACTTAACGGTTCAACATGAAGAAATGGCCGGAAGAAAGAGGCTGATATATATATAATTTAATTTATATAAGGGCATTACTATACAATAATGCCTAAATTAAATTATATATATTTATGGAAAAAATGATGATTTTTTTTTCCTTATGAGGTTTTTTCACGCTAACTACCTGATAAATTCTTA
>NC_068993.1:36102738-36104393 GCF_001194135.2 Octopus bimaculoides | reverse complement strand
AAGTCAAAAACTACCAAAAAATAAGCAACATATTTACCGAAAGCGAGGAAATGCAGCTTTCAAAATTAATCTCCTAAAAACATTTAACTTAACGGCAAACCACTGGTTTCTCAATCAATACAGCAAAACTGTGAAGTAAGCTGCATCTTTTGTTCATCAGTACACGTATGGTCGAGACACATAAAAATAAACAAGAATCAACATACCACGATGTACCCAACATAGTACGATGACTTCTGTTCATCATTATATATCCGTGAAAGAGATTAGAATTTATCCGGTTGCATCTCAGTAACATGTGCTTATACAGAATAATATTCAGCACTGAATATATTCTAATTATTTATAATATAATATAGGATAAAATCTTTATAAGAATTTATCAAGTAGTCAGCGTGAAAATATCGTATATTTAATCTATATATATAAAACTCAGAATCTGTGTGTGTATGTGTTTGTGTGTAAATTCAGAAGTTTGCAACTGATTTTCTTCAAACTGAGAGCATACATTACTTGTTGGTTTTAGACTCTTAAAAGTTTTCGCATAATGAGTAATGGGGCCTCTAGGGCTAGACAACCCCCTTACTTGGGATAAGTACAACTACTGTGGAGAAGGGAGGTAACACTTTGACAAGTAACTCTTTGCCAAGTAACTCTTCTTATAATTTGCTAAGATATTGATATTATTTACTCTTTTGTTCACACTTCATTATTAGCGTACAATTGTCATCTTAGTTTATTACGTCACATTTCTTGAGATAAGGTCTCCAAAGAAGCGATCCTCCATTGATCGAAAAATAATCATAAAATGCTGCATGTACAGCTACTGAAAGCGATGAGCAGCGTAGTATTCGCCTGGCCAAGAATGCTGTATTAACAGCATCAACCAACCCACCACTCCTTACCATGTCATTTCTTTCATGTAGATTTATCTCATGTGGTGCTGTTGAGCGTGCCCACAGACTTAATTTATCCCATAGATGTAGTTCCTATGTCTGCTGATTGTTCAGCTTGGTAGCGGCAGCGCCCGACAGCTGCAAAGGAGGGGATATTTCCTGAGAGCTTTTTGGTTCGTTCAAAACCACATACCACTTCCATCCACTTTTCCATGACAAGGTTAGGGCCTGGAATTTTCCAAACAGACGCATGACATGTCACTTAGTCGAATTAACCCTTCATTTACTCCACAAATGTTTTGTCGTCAATGCTGCACTTCCCCGTATCACATATTTCAACTTAACTGTACCATATATACAATCTATGCCTTTTAAATCCCGAGCAACGCCGGGTATGCTAGTATATAATAATATTTTATATACTGTATCTATAATATTGTTGTACATATTGTACATGTACAATCTTTTCTGCTACTGGCACAAGGCCTGAAATTGTAGGGGTGAGTTACATCGACCCAGTGCTCGACTAATATCTATTTTATCGGTCCCAAAAGGATGACAGGCAAAGTCGACCTCGGCGATATCTGAACTCAAAACATAAAGAAGAGGCGAAATGCCACCAAGCAATTTGTCTGGCGTGCTAACGATTCTGCCAGCTTATCATCTTATAGGTTGCGTATATGATAGTATTGTTTGTTTTGAATATATTGTATTTATTGTCCAGATATCGTGTATATATATATATATATATATATATAT
>NC_068993.1:36095760-36102668 GCF_001194135.2 Octopus bimaculoides | reverse complement strand
TATTAATGTTTATATCATATATATAATATTGCAATATATTAACGTTTATAATATAAATGTAATATTGTATATATCAGACATAATGTATATGTTGTATATATAATATTATTTTGTATATATCGAATGTATCACTTAACATTGTATACATTGTATATATACCATATCGTATATATATATAATAATGTATACATCGTATATATGATAATCTATCTATATGTTGTGTAAATGATAATGTATATATTTGTTGTATAGTGAAACAGTATAACCCGTCCAGTAAAAAAATGGTAGGAGATGCCAGTATAAATAGACCAGTAGCTGGTCGTCAAGAGAGGGTCTAGAGTCGAAGAACTGAGAGTCGACAGTTCTAGTCTGTGACTTGTGGAGCTACCAGCGATAGTAAGACAGAAGTTAGTGTATTACTCTTCCGTTACGAAGAGATACAACGGTATCCGATAACTAGTAACTATTGTGGCTACTAGCATAAAACAGCAACTACAGTACAGCGGCAGTCACGCATAACACCGGTGGGAGGAACCCACTTTACGACAGTGGTGACGAGGAAAAACAAATTTACGCGGAGTGAAAAAATAGAAAAACATTCACACAAAGAGTTTAAACTGATTCACGTAGAAAATTAAATAACTCGACAAAAAAGAAACAAAATCTTGTGCAACTTACAAAAATCGTAAAATATGGAAGACTTGTTAGCTGGGGTAGTTGAGTTGCAAAAACTGCAACAACAACAACACAAAGAACAACGAGGACAGCAACAAGCAGCAAATGTTACAACTAATAAAGTTGATAACCAAACCAGAGAATACATTTTCGCCTGACCATGTAGGAAATTCCATAAGCGAATTTAAATATGACACTGAAGACGGAGTAATCTTCGAGGTTTACTTTCGAAGATTTGAACAAATTTTTGAAAAAAAAAATGTCAGGATTGGACGGGCGAAATGAAAACGCGTCTAGTTTTAAGAAAACTAACGACAGCAGAGCATGAAAAGTACAGTAACTTTATGTTGCTTAAAAAAAGCGTCCGACACAAAATTTCACTAACACAGTTGATATTTTGTGCAAAATATTTAGTGAAAAGAGCTCACTGTTTAATTCTAGATGGAAATGTTTGAACAAACAAAAGAGCGAAGATGAAGACTTCACTACTTACACAAAGTCAACAAAGAATTTAAGAGATTTAGGCTGGATATGCTTACTCCAGACTCTTTCAAAGTGTTTGATGTTTGCGCAAGGATTGACAGATAAAAGAGATGCAGAAATCCAAATGAAAATTCTAACAAAACTGGAAATGAACCAGTATTTGACATCGCAGAAACTGTCGGAAGAGTGTGACATAATGTTAAAATTAAGGAATGACATGGAAGAAATTCAACGGAAAGAGTGTTTTCACATAAGACCAGTGCAAAAATGTAGGAAAACAAATAAAGCGTTGCAGAAAAAACAGAAAAAAATATCGGGATGTAGACCCATGTATGGCATGTCGTGGGATGCACCGGAAAAAAGGATTGTCTGTACCAAAAAGCAAAGTATTTTCTCTGCGGGTTTACAGGACATATAAAATCGCACTGCAAAACTAGAATGCTAGAAAAATGGAACAAACAAGAAAAACAAATTGTTTACATTATTTACATTATTTAGATTATTTACATTTGACGGATATTTATCCTCATCTTGTTTGTTGTTAATACAACGTTTCAGCTGATATACCATCCAGCCTTCATCAGGTCTCTTGGGAAATTTCGAAATTGGGTTCTCATTCCTAAAGTATTTTTCGATGTTATTATTATTATTATTATTATTATTATTATTATTATTATTATTATTATTATTATTATTATTGTTGTTGTTGTTGTTGTTGTTGTTGTTGTTGTTGTTGCTGTTGTTGTTGTTGTTATTGTTCAGGTCACTGTCTGGAATCCAACTCGGAATCTTGGAGTTTAGCAACATCGTGCATGAACTACCAGTAACCTTGGAAGAAATAAAAAGAAAGGCGAGAAATGACAAATTTATAAATGAGGCAAAAAGAAAATTGTGGTCGATAAAAGGAAATAAAAGAAGAGTCTGATGCAAAGAACCGACAAAATGTGAGCGTGTACTCTATATGTGATGGTGTACTAATGTACGCTCAGAGGGTGATTATACCACAGACGTTACAGAAGTAAATACTAAAAGAGTTCCATGTGGGACACCCAAGTATCTCTAGAATGAAGGCGCTGATGCGAAGTTTTGTATGCTGACCAAGCATCGACAAGGAAGTTGAAAGCCTGTGAGTTTAAAAGATTTTCCAGCATGTTCACGGTAGAATATAAAACTATAGCACCGTATCACCCAAGATCGAATGGCAGGGCCGAACGGTTTGTGGACACTTTTAAGAGAGCTTTAAAGAAAACTAATAAAGAAGCGACGGACAAGATCGTGATCCAATAATTCTTAAGGGTATACTGGATAACTCCGAACCCAAATGCGCCAGAAGGAAGTTCACCAGCAAAATTAATGTTTGCCAGAAAGATGAAGTCAGTATTCGATAAACTGTTACCAGCGAAGAAAAAATACGTGCTTGTAAAGAAATGCCAACATTCTTTAGAATCGGTGATAAGATATATGTAAGAATCTACAAAAATGGCAAGCAATACTTGGAAGAAGGAAAAATTGTAACATACATAGGAACAATGATGTATGGTGTAAGAAGTAGAAATAGAATGGAAAGGAGACGCAGAAATCAGATTAAGGGAAAAGTCATAGGAAAGGAATCAACAAGAGTAGAAATACCGATGGATTGGCTATATAAAATTTTTCGGGTTCCAACACCGTTACAAGAAGTCGAAACCACACGTACAAGGAAAAGGAAGAACACCTAAAAGTAGACCCTAAGGAGAAAAGATATTGAGTATAATAAAAAAAGAAGAGGAGGCGGGGTGAATAAAAGAAATTAATTGTTAAATAAAATAATTAAAAGAGATGCTGTATAGTGAAACTGTATACCCCTCCCAGTAAAAAGTGGTAGGAGATACGATTATAAATAGACCAGTTGCCGGTGGTCAAGAGTTGAGAGCCGACAGCTCTAGTCAGTATCTTGTGGAGCTATCAGCAAGAGTAAGTCAGAAGTTAGTGTATTACTATTCCGGTACGACGAGACACAACGGTATCTAATGACTAGTAACTATTGTGGCTACTATTGTAAAACAGCAACTACCGTACAAAAGCAGTCACAAATCACACCAGTGGGAGGAACCCACTGTACAACAATATTGTATATACATTAATGTATATATTGTATATGTAATATTGTATATATATATATATATATATATATATATATAATAATAATAATATTAGGGACAAAATCCAAAATTACAGGTAAAAACTCAATTAAAATCAATTTATAAAAAATTAAAATTAAATTGAGCTTTATAGATAAAATATATATAAAATATATAGTTTTAGGGAAAATAACCAAGTTTCAAGAACTCATCGATGAAAATCCACTATTTTTATTATATTATATTTATTATATTTTTATTATATTATACTCATTTATTGTGCTTTTAATTATTAATTTTTCTATATGTGATAGTGGATTTTCATCGATGAGTTCTTGAAACTTGGTTATTTTCCCTAAAACTCTCTCTCTCTCTCTCTCTCTCTCTCTCTCTCTCTCTCTATATATATATATATATATATATATACATACATACATACATACATACATACATATATATACACATATACATATACATACATAGACACACACACACACACATATATCAATGCGTATTACATATAATATTGTAAATATTGTACATAAATATTGTTTGTTTTGTATATAAATAATACTGTATATATTGTGTATATAATAATGTATCGATTGTATATATAGTATTGTTAATATACTATTGTATGATATATTGTATAATGCTGTCCTCGGTATATTAAAAGACGGGCAGGTTACGGTCGGAACACTTTTGATCAATAGATTCAGCTCAGTTTCACCTAGGACTAAGCAGCAACAACGACGTGATTACTTATACGTTGTTGCTCTAACTGGTAGAAATAACCGTCGTATCTCCTAGAGAAACACTCGCGTCTCAAAAAAGACAAAGAACATTATATTCATTATATTGTCTGGTAAGTGATCAACACTGTCTAAAAAAGAAGATCATGTCGGGATGGTTATGGTTTGATTGTCGTTGATCATATGTGTTATGTCTCAAGCTACTGCTATCTAGCACCTTCGGATGATCGCTACTCAACCGTTACATGACTGCTACTCAACGGCTATTCAACCCTCTACCACGGTCAGACTACCTCTATTTATATGTTTTGGGCGAGCCTTGATATGAGGTCAAACGGCCACACTAACAAAATACTTATCGGCGTTATGTTAGAGCTTTCTACGTTCATTATATACCACTGTGATAAAGCTATGTAACATACCACAGAACAGAAGAATCTAGTGAAAAACACATCCACAGAGGGACAGAAGACAAGTTGACATTCGGGGGAGTCGAAATTAGAACTTAAGTGGTATAACAGGTATGACATGACATTTTGTTCAACGATCTAACGATTCTGCCAATCTTCTGGCATTTGAGTAATAAAGTAATGACTTATTATACACACATACGGACGTGTGTGTGTATGTGTGTGTGTGTGTGTGTGTGTGTGTGTGTGTGTGTGTGTGTGTGTGCGTGCGTGTGCGTATGTGTGTGTGTGTATATGTGGCAGTATATATATATATATATATATGTATATATGTATGTATGAATATATATGCATATATATATATATATATATGTATGTGTATATGCATATATATGTATGTATATATATGTATGCATACATATATGTATGTATATATATATTCATATATATATATGTATATATAAGCATATATGTATATATGTATGTGTGTATGTGTATGCATGTGTATATATGCACACACACACACACACACACACACACATACACATACACACACACATATAGATATATAAGATTTACTTCACCAAACAGAAGATAAACACAAACTATTTTTTCTTCAAGTTACAAATTTTTATTAATATTTCATAAGATAGAATTCATCATCGAAACCGGTAATATTTTATATTTTCTATATACATTTTTAAAATCATTTTATTAATTTCTTCCTAAATTAAAATGTCTTATATTTGCTTCTGTGATGTTTCTACCTCCATCTTTTATATACAGGGTGCGGTGAATAAATTGTCGTCTAAATTACGCAAAAATGAAAATACCACTGACATCTCATTTTAACAGATAAATTTATCAAAATTACATAAAAATATCTTGAAATACTAAAGAGTAAATTTATTCAATAAAATCGCCATTGGTTTCCACCGCGGCATCGAGACGACTTCGGAATCTCCTTCAACTCTTCTTGACGATGCCCTTGTTTAAGTTGGTGAATGCTGCCATAATCCTTGCCTTCACCTTTGGTGTTACAAGGAGTTTTGTTGGTCTCTCGGTCAACTGCGCCCCACACATAATAATCAAAGGGGCTGCAGTCTGGGGAGTTAGGTAGCCAGATGTTAGGGGTGATGTGATCGCAGAAATTGTCTGACAGCCATGACTGGGTTTTCCTGCTTGTGTAGCATCGTGCAGAGACCTGTTGCCAGACATAGGGTCTTCCAGCAGCCATTCTCATGAGCCAGGGCAGCATTACCTCCTCCAGGCACTTGATGTAGGTCTCTGTGTTCAGTCTGAGGTCGTGTGGCAGAAACGTTAGCACGCAGGACAAAATGCTTAGCGGTATTTCATCTGTCTTTGTGTTCTGAGTTCAAATTCCGTCGAGGTCGACTTTGCTTTTCATCCTTTCGGAGTCGATAAATTAAGTACATGTTGCATACTGGATCGATTTAATCGAGTGGTTCCCTCTCCCTAAAATTCGGGCCTCGTGCCTAAAGTAAAAAAGAATAAATTTATGTGGAAAATATGCCTTTTCATATTGAAACTGAAATTGAGCGTTTATCTCACTACACGAGTTTCACGCCATTGCGAACTTCTGGCGAGAGCAGTGACACATGAAAGGTGTAAAACTATAGTCGCGAGACAAACTCTCAATACTAGTTACAGTAATATAGAGTCTATATTAGTCACTTTCAATTATGTGTTTGAATCCTCTACCCAATGGTTGATACGCAGTGGGATCGAATCTGGAACCAATTGACTACATTGTTACTTCCTTAAGAAAGCTTTCATGTACGAAAAAAAAGCGACACCCTTATATAATTTTACCTTCAAACGATGCTAAATGACTGATAACTAATTCGAAACCGCAACTCTCCAGTTAACACTCTCCTCTGATAGTAAGATATAAATTAATCGCTTTTAATATTGATCACATCACAAACTTTGATCATGTGAGGCAATGGAGAAGGAAAAACAAACAAACAAAAGAAACAAAAAAACCCAAAACAAACAAACCCTTCAGTTCGAGATTTTAACTTCGGCGATTTAAGTCACTTGTTTGAACTTCTACAGTGACAAGTGATTTTCTTAGTATCGATTACCATATTGCTTTCCAAAATAGTTTTTATGATCTTTAAAAGCGTTGATTTAGCCTTTTGGTTAACTTATTGATTAAATATAGTATGACTTTTTCCTGCTAGTTTTAGATGTTCGTTTCGGAAGTGTTTGTGTGGAGTCTATTATATAATGAAGCTTGCTGAACACTGTCTTAAATTTCTTCTTAATTTTAGTATGCATGTTACATTTGTAAAGTATTTTAAGAAATTGCCAAATTTCGTTTAGAAAGAATTCGCTCTATTCTATATTTAGGTTCCTTCTTAACCTAGCAGAATATCTATATTTAACTTCTTCCTTAACTCGGGTGCTGAAGAGCATGGCACCAGTGTAGTGTGTGTGTATGT
>NC_068993.1:36088539-36095217 GCF_001194135.2 Octopus bimaculoides | reverse complement strand
TCTCTCTCTCTCTCTCTCTCTCTCTCTCTCTCTCTCTCTCTCTCTCTCTCTCTCTCTTTCTCACACACACATATAGCTCAAACAAGCGAAATTGTGAGACTGCCTCAATGATTTCTTTATAAATTGTCTGCAAATCGTCTGGTATTCGTCTGGTCCAAAAGATTTTGTATTGTCTTAGTCTATAAAAAGGTTGTTACTTCTGTTCTGTAAGTAGAGGGGATGTTTATGTTAATAAGAACACGAATGCAGCCTTTCTGTGTATTTTGTGAAGTATCATTCGGTTGGTTGATTCCGCAAATTTAGTGTTATTCGTTTTATGGAGAATAACTTCGGAGTACACTTTTGCCACCATAGATGATATCACAAAATATGGAATACATACAATAATAATAATTCAACTTTTATCCCTTTTCTTGGTACTTGTACCAAGTGATGAAATAAATGATAATTTTCAAAAGAAAAATATTTATCTTAATATAAAGTTAAGCAAATTTCCAAAAGCTACTATGTCATTCACATCCTCTCTTCCCCTTCTCCTGTTTCTATGATTCTTTCTCTTCAATTATGTAGGTATAGAGATTTTTTACTCATTGTCTGTCACCAAGCGTAGTATATGCACCCATCCTGCACGCTTTATGCTAATTGTCTCTTTAGCCTTCTCTCCTCCTCTCTCCATACGATGTAACAGATGGCTGGAGAAATAAATCAACTAGGCGCTGGTATGGCTGTGTGGTAAGAAGTCTGGTTCTCAACCATATGGTTCTGGGATCAATCCCACTGCGTGAACCTTGAGCAAGTGTCTTCTACTATAGCCTCGGGCCGGCCAAAGCCTTGTGAGTGGATTTGTTAGACGGAAACTGAAAGAAACTCATCGTATGTATGTATGTATGTATGTATGCATGTATGTATGTATGTATGTATGTGTGTGTGTGTGTATGTGTGTGTGTTTGTCTCCCTCACCACTTGACAACCAGTGTTGGTATATTTACCAACCCGCAATCTAGCAGTTCGATAAAAGTGACCGATAGGCGCAGGCGTGGCTGTATGATAAGAAGTTTGATTCCCTACCATATGGTTCCAGGTTCAGTGGCACGATGGAAAAGTGTCTTCTAAAATAGTTCCGTGACAACCAAAGCTTTGTGAGTAGATTTCGTAGACGGAAATTGGAAGAAATCCAGTCATGTGTGTGTGTATAAGTGTGACTTCGTGTTTGTTCCAACCCCTGTTTAACAACTGGTGTTGGTTTGTTTACGTCCCTGTAGCTACTTATAAGCACCAGATTTTAAAAATGAATATTAGGGCCGATTTGTTCCACTAAACATTAAAGGTTTAGTTGATGCAAGGTAGACAAAAAGCGATTAAAAAGTAGACAAAATATGTACACCTTTAGGCAGTATCCCAACTATTAACTACAAATCTGGTAGTTTTTTTGTTTACTTTAGGATCAACTTTTCTGTCCCCTCGCTCTACAATTATATATCTAAAATCATTGGAACAAAGGACTAAGTATCCAAGTTACGAAGAGGAGGTTCTGACAGCTTTCATTATATACACTGAGGAGATTCAATAAGGCAAAAGCATGATCAGAGTTGTCTCCCACACTTTACTAATATTGTCTTTTTCTTACCGCGGCTATTTTGAATTTGATATTATTTAAAACGATCGCTGCATTAATCATGTTAATACTAAATCATTTATTGTATTCCTCATGGATGACGTCTCAGAATAATTAATTTACACCGAGTAATTAATTTACTAATTATCTCTAATCCTACTGCTCTTGTTTTTACAAGTTCTAATGTAATAAATGGATTATTAATAACAGAACTTTATTAAGTTGTTTATTACCTTCGTGCTCTTTATCTATATGCGTGCATGTGTATATGTTACCCGAGAATTATATTGAGGGTACACGTGTCCGTGAAATATTCAAGCAACTTGCTCACAAATTCAATGAGAAGGCAGTCCTGTTGATTGAACCATTGGAATAGTCATCATCGAAACCGACGAAATTTCATTTAGTTTCTTTACTTGTGTGTGTGGGGGGTGGGGTTGTGGGTTGTATATGCATGTGTGTGTATGTGTGTGTGTGTGTGTGTGTGTGTGTGTGTGTGTGTACAAATATCTTGTCATCTTGATGTTCTGACATTTGATGTCAATAGCTAACATTTCGTACGTCAGAGTGTGACTTTGTGTTGCTTCAGCAGCCAACAACAAAATTAATGAATACACATAAGGCAGAGGAGCTTGTTAGCTGGTGAGACAGACAGACAGAGCTTGTGTGTGTGTGTGAGAGAGAGAGAGAGAGAGAGAGAGAGAGAGAGAAGCAGGGAGTGGGTGGCAAAGGAACAGAGAAAAATGCATGGATATAATTAGGATTGCACCTGTGTGATTACTGAAATGAGGAGATTTTTGAGTGTCTAATAATCCGTTAACGTATAGTGATGAACTGTCAGAATCGGTAGAGCGCCAGAACGTCAAATGCTTTATCGTTTTTAATGATGTCCTTTTACGTTTGGAGTTCAAATCGCCAGCTGGTAAGGATTAACTCTAAAAGTATCGGTATAATATTTTTACAAATCTGCACAAAAAGCTAACTTGCTGTTGCAACATAAGTACGAAGGAACTGTCAATGACCCCGGGACGACTGGTCAATTTGCTCCCCAAAAATGATGAAACTAAACTCCCTTAAAACTACAGACCTTTAACATGCGTTTAAATAATGCACAAAATTCTTTCATCTTTTCTAATGGAATGAACGTATGCTTTTCTCATTAATGTCAATATTTTTCTTGATGAACAAAAAAGCTGTAAACGTGGGTCATCTGGATGCAGGAATGAACTTGTTAATAAGCAAAATGATTCTTGATGATTGCCACAACAGGAAAAAATATCTTTCACTAGCTAGGATAGATTACAAGAAGGCCTTTTATTCTCCCCTTTACAGCTGGATCGAGGAATATCTGGAGGCATTCAAACTTTCACCAATAAACAGGAATTTTTTTTTTATTTCATGTCATAACGCTATGGAAAACGACATTAATTCTCAACACGGATACTATAACTATGAACACTGAAGAAGCCTATAATAATGGTAGAATCTTCCAAGGGGACTTATTATCGCGTTTGTTATTCTGTTTAGTAGTTTCTCATTAGTAAACTCTTGCATGAAACAAATCATGGATACAAAGAATGTGAAAAGGCTATCAGTCATTTTTTTCTATATAAATGATTTGAAACTTTGCATAAAAACAAAAGATAAGAAATTTAGTGAGGACATCAAAACGGAATTTTGGCTTGAGAAGTGCGCCAAAGCTCTATTTGTCAAGGGAAAACTATCAAACACATGCAACATAACCCCATATAGAGATATTAAAATACAAGAATTTTGAATTTGAAGGCAGCTATTAAGTTTCTAGGTCTATGTGAAGATGCAATTAAGCACTCACTAATGAGAGAAAATATAAGAAAGGAATGCTGTCGTAGAGCAAGAGCTATTCTGAAAACTGAGTTGAATGCCAGAACAAATTCGAGACCATAAAAACGTTAGCCATGCATGTCATCACATTCAAGCTGGTCTATCTCTTTGATCAACAAAGGTGATATTAAAATCCGAAAGCTGATGGTAACCCATCGTATCACCGGAAAGTAGACATATATGGAATATATTTTCTGAGAAAAGAAGACGGTCAGTGGTTAATACAGTCCTAATTCTCATTGAAAATTTCAACCATAGGACTTTGTGTCTAACGAGAAAATGACGGATATTGAAGCTTGTCCTGAAGCATGAAAATACCAAAAAGTTGCACTCAACGACGAAAATTGCAATAATACATCCTCAGAAAATGCAGCTTGACGAATCAGTACCTGAAGAAAATACGGTCCCAATTGAAGAAACAAGACAATAAAAAAATATAGCCAAACAAACCAGCATCTCATACACTAAGGGCAAATGGGAGTAAAAAAAAAAAAAGAACACTGTATGGCAAATAACCGATTAGACCTTGGGATCCTGATATAAACCAAAGCCTTATCAACCAGTGTATAAATCGAGGAGTATATTGTTGCGGTCAGGATTGGTACCTTCCACCTAGGAATTACAAGTGTAATGATTTGAAACATAAAAGCCGCCCATCGTGCTGCGCATGCAGAGAACATCCAGACAAATCGACGACATAATCTCTGGATGAGGCTGACTTTCGGGCCGAAGAACACCGACGATCGCCGCCGACTCCAAATGGGCCTGGCACCCGCTTTGAAAGGCTCTGATCGAGAGGACTCCGAACCTAGCCGGGCAAAACGATCGACCGTGTACGACCTTTGCGGAACAGCTCGCGACGACTAATGTGGCCGATGAGATTCGGCGTTGGGATGTTCCCGGCTCACTCGCCGATACTTAAGGAATCCCGGTTGGTTTCTTTCCCTCTGCTCAGCGATAAGCTTAAGTTCGGTAGGTAGTCTCCAATAGAATTCTTGAAAAGGCATGACAGGGCTGATCAGTACACACACACAAATCAATATACTGCACACACATCCTTCTCCGCAAACACAAACCACCACAAGTTGTCCAGAATGATGAAGTTACCAACTTCATACTGTTCGGGAAATTCAGGCGATCCGATCAGATATTGTGAAAAATCATGTTGAAAAGACATGTTTCTTGATGTATATTGCAGCCACAGCTGATAAAACTACATCTCCGAAACCGTTTGAGAAATTGAGTAAATATAAGGTCTTACAAAAAGAAATTAGAAGGATGTAGCACCTCAGAGCAACAACATTACCTATTGTTATTGGAGCACTTGGAATGATATCAAAAAGAGCAAGCAAATATGCAGACCAATTTCCTGGCTCTCTCATATTTTACGTAAATTCTTCTCCATGTAAACGCAATGTTACTTATTCCATGTTATAAATTTTATGAAAAGATTTTATTTTATACTCAAGTATTAGTTTTTTTCAATTGTATGGCTCTTCGTGTGTTATCTTGTCCCTTGATGTCTCTGGTTGAAGACTTGGGTGCAATTTGCATAAATTAAAGCAAAGACAAAAAAGACAAAAAAACAACAAAAAAACAAAAAAAACAAAGCAGAGCAATGGCTTCTGATTTAGGTAAAATATAAGCAATTTCGAGGGGAGGGGCATTACTATGGATTCGATCCTAGAACTTGTCTGGCACGTTGCTGTATCGACACCAGAGGGATGAAAAGTTAAGTTGAACTCGGAGGGAAATGAACTTCCATGAAGAACCGAAACGAATATTGTAAAATATTGTATTTTTCTAATGCCTTAACGGGTCTACACAATGATATTACGTGAACATGTTTTTTGAGGCATTTGATTTATATAGCGCATTTTATTCTGGTTTCAAATTCCAGTGGTACTATCTTGATTTTTAATTCCTCCATAATTGACAAAGTGAATACCAGTGATATTCTATTGATCGATAGAAACTCTGTACCCATCTTTTTAAGTTCGTAGTGTTGTTCCAATATATAATAGATATGTATGATGTTCAGCGTGAACATGTAGCATTTAGTTTATAACGTAGATCTGAAATTTGAGATCAAATCCCGCGTTACACCTTCACTTCGATGTCAGTAAAACAAATACCAGTTGTAAACTAGAGCCGATGCAATCGATCGTTTACACTCTCATCACCAACAAATTGCAGCCTGGCGCCAATGAGAATAATCAATGCTATTTATTATATTAGGTATCTTAAGCTAAGTACAACACTGACTGACTGAATAAGCTACGGCATGAGGTGTAGTTACTACGTGTAAATCACACCTTAGTCCGAAAGGTAATATCAGCTTCTAGTTTAAATATATTACAATTCGAGCTAACAAGAGCAGCTTTGTCCGGTCGCTGGACATGCAAGAAATAGTAATCATATATTCTTCAATCCACACCCTACTGTCTTAAAAACAACAGAAGGGCGTAGCGAATTGTGTTGTTTTAGATACATTATACCCGAACTAAAGATGGCATTGTCACTGTTGGAAATCCTTTAATTATAGGTTTACTCGGTCAAGGTTTACGTAGGGTTGAACAGCAACGAAGACAATTAAAAGAATGTCTCACGCTTAGAGACTAACGAGTTTCATGAAGTCAAGGTTTATCTAGATTTTCAAAGTGCTACTTTTCAATTTTCCATCTACCAAATCTACTCACAAGGCGTTGGTCGGTACATACAGTGTACATACCTACATAATATATATGTAATAAAATTGATTTGAGAAGCAAATCTATAGACATCTTAAATCCGGTGAAGTAGTTTAAAAAGTGTATATTTCTAGCTTATTGCTTCTGAAGTATTTATATGGATAACATTGAAGAAATTTGATTAGCGACTTTTCAGCTAAATTTATTGCACATGGATTAACGCATACAAATATACACTCACACGCACACACACACTATATTATAATATATTTGGATGAATATCATGTTCAATAGGGTGTATTTATTAAAAACTGTCATTTGTCTGAAATACTCAACAAGAAAACTAAGAGAATCGATTAAAAAGGGTTTGTTGTAGTTTCTTCTTCTTCTTCTTCTTCTTCTTCTTCTTCTTCTTCTTCTTCTTCTTCTTCTTCTTCTTCTTCTTCTTCTTCTTCTTCTTCTTCTCGCCCTTTCTTCAATTTCCTCTTCGTTTTGCCCCCTTTCCTCTTC
>NC_068993.1:36085326-36087668 GCF_001194135.2 Octopus bimaculoides | reverse complement strand
ATATATACAGTGATAAATAGAATTATATATACTATAATTAGAGAGAGAGGGAAAGGAAAAGAGAGAAAAAGAAAGAAAGATGCATGAATTCCAGCTAAATGGATAGACAGATAGAAAACCTAGATAGATAGGACCGAAGAGTGATGAGATAGAAGACAGAGTGAGTGGTCTATGTACAACAAATAACAGAAAACTTCTGATTAAGTCTTTTCATTCTAGTGACAGGTTTCGTTGAAGAGCTAACAAACCTGTTGGAGAAAACGAGAGCTGACAATCGGAGTTCTTTGTTTGTTGTAATGACGGAAAGGATCAAATAATGCGATTAAACTGAATCAGCAATGAATGATTGGAGCGAAAGACAACTATGAAATAATTTAATTTCGAAGAAGAAGCGAAGATTATGGCTTCAATGTACTTTAGAATGATGACGTTTGGCAGAATATAATCCATACTGAAAACGTAGACATTAAATGGATAAATGGAAATCAGTCTACATTTTACTGTGACCATCGCCAAGACACTTAGCTCTTAAATGGTGTCAGGCCACTCAGCTGGAAATAGGTACCATCTTCAGTTCCAGTTAATTGGTGTATTTTGTGGGAAGCTGCGAGTGTCTTAGTGGTTAGGGTGTACCATTCACGATCGTAAAATAATGCTTTTGATTTCCGGATCAGGCGGTGCGATGTGCTCTAGAGCAAAACACCTCATTTCACGTTGCTCCAGTCCACTCAGCTGTAAATCATTTCTAGCAATAGTTGGGAATTTAATCCTGTGAAGGACCGGCGGTCCGTTGAGAGGGAAATGTTGTGAAACAGGTTTAATCTCCGGCCTTATGAGTCGCAGGGCTCACGGCAGACCTTAGCCCTGTATAGAAGACAAGCGTTTTATTAGTATGTAGTGCAGGTGAAGTATGGCGACAAATTGGCCGTAGAGTGGTTATAGAATTGGACAGAATGTCTCGCGGTATTTGTTCCGACTCTGCTCTCAGAACTGAAATCGAGCTTAGCTTTATATCCTTTGGAAGTTGATAGAAAAATTACCAGTCTAGAGTGGAGAATGGCAGAAATGTTTGAGAAGTCAGGCAGGCTGACTTCTCTTGTGGATTTTTGCATTGGCAGTAATACCAGCATAAACACTGGTGCCAAGCAGTATCGACTCTAATGAAGAAGAGTTATGCACGGTCACCCTCACTCTCTAGTCGGGGACCACCTTCAATTCCGTGGCAAGACCAGGTCAAGACGACTGGGTAGGGAAACGGGTGCAGTGGATGACCCTGATATCTTGCTTGCCTCAGCTTGTTCTCTGCACTCCACAATGCGTTTCTGCAGATATCTGTCTCTCCATTGAACCATGGCGGTTTTGTCTGCAGTGTTAGCTGGATCCAGTCTTTACATGCATGGTAAGCAAACCCTAACGCAGTAAGAGCTATATGGTTGAACTTGTGGGAGACTTAACTTGCAGGTAAATGGCTTTATTTAAGATTAGAGATAGATGTAAATGAGAGGGAAGATAGAAAACCTCACGGATTGTTATCTCCCAAAATGTAAACATCTCCGATAAATACATTATATAAAACTAAGGATGGAAACGATATCAAATCAATGCAGGCTTTGAAAGGAGGGACAATCAGAAACAGCATGGATATCACCAAATATAAAAGAATCAGAACTGTCTAAATCCTATTGAAGTCACGCAAATCATAGCATTTAACAGAGTCATATCGAAAATTGTTCCTTTTCGCTGTCGTGATGGCTTCGATATTCCAGTGTCCATTAACAATCAATAAGCTTCTATACTTGGCTTAGACTTCATGAATGAAAATCAAGTTTCCGTCCGCCATTTTGAAATCCTTGACAGTCTTCCCGCAAAATGGCTTTGAAAAGAAACTTTTCCTTTATACCTATAACAAAGATATCACCATTTATTGATTGTTGCATTGTCGTTGTTGTTGTTGTTGCTGGGTTTTATGCGAACTCTCTGTAGAATACTCAAGATCACTTATAGGAACAGAAACATAACTTCTGAAGTCCTGAGAAAAGCCAGAGATTGTGGCAGAAGAGTGAGGCATGCAGGTCACGTGTTTCAATCTCTTGAAGGACGGATACCCAAGACAGCTATACAACAGGTGTTACCTGTCATGAAATCTCATGACAACATTTATTAATTGAAGAGATGGCCTCCTTCTATAAAGAAATAGCAATCAACACACACACACACACACACATATGTATCGGTGGGCTTGGAATCCTTCGTTTGAACTCACAACAGAATACCGCTGAAAATAACGTGAGGCGTTGTATCAGAAGTAGAGAGAGAGAGGGAGAGAGAGAGAGAGAGAGAGA
>NC_068993.1:36084377-36085316 GCF_001194135.2 Octopus bimaculoides | reverse complement strand
AGAGAGAGAGAGAGAGAGAGAGAGAGAGAGAGAAAGAAAGATTAAGAGATACATGATAAATTTTGTTATTAGTTGCCTAGGGCCCTTATCTTATTGATGGAATCGAAGGAGCGCTTCCGTGACATTCTCAGAAGCTTGAACAATTTTAGACTTGACAGAGACTATCCCTATCCATGTCCGACCACAGGTGACTTCACCAAGAAAGTGGGATAAGCTGACAGACAGGAAGTAAAAGTGAGAGAGAAGAATCGATCCCTGTACGTAACTGGTATTTTATTTATCGGCTTTGAAAAGATGAAAGGCAAATGCGGGATTTGAACTCAGATTGTAGACACTTGGAATGATTATCGTAATGCAATTGATTCAATTTAACCGACGCTCTAACGATTCCGTTAGCTGATCTCCTTGGAGGAAATATATCTTGTTTTTATGTGCATAGAAGAACAGTAATTATATATATATATACATCCCTGTAAGTAAGTTTTTGAACTTTATATTTTCTGACGCGACTCTATCTATCTCTATCTCTAATATCTTCCCCCCCTCTCGTTCTTCCTTCTGTTACTACGTATCTCTCTCTTTCCCCCTCTCGTTCTTCCTTCTGTTACTACTATATTTCTCCCTTCCTCTCTTTCTCTCGTTGCTCACCTATTTTCTACTTCCTCCACTTGTTTCTCCCTCTACCACTTTCTCTCTTCCTTACCCCTCGCTGGTCACATGTGTCCAGTTACTAATTCTTTTCTTCCTTGGCTATCGCCGAGCAAACATACGAACTTACCTCGTCCCGCTTCCAGTTCGTTGCTTCACAGCGTTCAATATACACATAATTTTTCACGTCTGGCCGTATAGCCTTTTCCGTTTGTTTTCCTGTCTTGTTTTCTTTTCCGTTTTTTTTCTGTCTTGTTTTCTGTCCGCCACTACATTCCTCCATGGTACAAA
>NC_068993.1:36081144-36081771 GCF_001194135.2 Octopus bimaculoides | reverse complement strand
AGGGAGGGAGGGAGGGAGGAAAGTACGAAGAGTGAAAGTAGGAAAGGAAAAAGAGTGAGAGAACAGAAGAGAGAGAGAGAGAGAGGGAGAGAGAGGCAGAGAGAGAGGGAGAAGGCAGAGGGAGAGGGAGAGAGGAAGAGAGAGTGAGGCAGAGAGAGAAAGACAAAGAGAAAGACAGAGAGAAAGAGAGAGAGGGAGAGAGAGAGAGAGAGGTAGACAGAGAGAGAAAGCAGAGAGATAGAGATAGTTATAGATAGAGAGAATATCTGACTGGAGAGAAAGAGAAGAAGTGAGAGAGAGAAAGAGAGGAAGAGAGAGAGAGAAGAAGTGGGAGAGAGAAAGAGAGGAAGAGAGAGAGAGAGAGAGGGGAGAGAGAGATAAGCGTGTATGCACCTGGTTAGAATATACCACGACGTAAGACGAAGGTAAAAATTGATGTTCAGTGAAGAAGTGTCTGAGGAAGTTAATTCGATTCGACAGCCAAGTGTTTCGGTAATAGAGCCCCCCCCCCACTTCTCCATATCGCACACACGCACATTTATCGTCGTTACTCGTATTAATACATATATATTTACCTACATGCAAATAATCATCTAGGTGCATGCACTCAAGCATAAACAAACACAC
>NC_068993.1:36076782-36079282 GCF_001194135.2 Octopus bimaculoides | reverse complement strand
GCTTAGCGGTATTTCGTCTGTCTTTACGTTCTGAGTTCAAATTTCTCCGAGGTCGACTTTGTCTTTCATCCTTTCGGAGTCGATAAATTATGTACTAGTTGCGTACTGGGATCGATCTAATCGACTGGCCGCCTCCCCCCAAATTTCGGGCCTTGTGCCTAGAGTAGAAAAGTATATGTTTCTGCAGTAATGGTTTTTCCGGATTTTAAGAAGTTATAGTGGATGAGTCCAGCAGTACACCACCAAACAGTCACCATAACATTCTTTTTAAAGAGCTCGGGTTTAGGGAAGGTTTTTGGTGCTTCAACCACTACGAAGAATGTTTTTTATTATTGTACAGAATCCACTTTTCATTACAAGTTACAATACGGTCGAGAAATGGATCGGTCTGGTTACGGAGAACAAGCGACGAGCAAATTTCATATCTTCACATTTTTTGATTTTCATTCAATTCGTGATTTTCATTCAATTTGTCGAGCTTTTTTGATTTTCCGATCGCATGCAAATGGTTGCAGGCAGTTTTCTGGCTAGCTGGAACTTCTTTAGCCAGTCCTCAAGTGGTTTTACGTGGATCTTTCTCTATTAGGGTTTTTACTTGACCGTCATCGATGACAAATGGACGTCATATTTGTGTATGTGTATGTGTGTGTGTGTGTGTGGGTGTGTGTGTGTGGGTGTGTCTGGCACCGTTGTCATCGTTACTTGAAGTTTCACCAAGAAGTTACATAATATCCCTATGGCAATTATTAGATTAGTCAATTTGGATCACGAGATTTACACCCAAACCAAATACATGCATGGCACTAGATAGGGGCCAATGTGGAAATGCTTGCTTTCTGTCATGCACAGCATAGCAAAAGAGGAATAAGTCATTTTCACCGTTAGATGTTGCATCCCTTGAACTAGTTTAGGCGACAATTTTAGTGTAGAGATAATTTTAGCTTCGTACACTAGAGCCTCAGCGTTACAAACTGGTTGAACAAGCAGCTTTCAATGTCTCTGCATGTGCATCCGGTTTCTGTTGGTCTTGATGGCTTATGCATTATAATGCTCTTTAGGTTCTCTTTCAAGTAACCGGTGTCAAAAGTTATACTATTATGGCGATGAATAAGAAAGTGCTTATCCATTTGCGTTGGGAAACCTAATTATGTCCGGTTTTACGATTAAAGAGGAGATAACTGTGAACTAGATGATATGTATATACATAATGTTTATATATATATATGTATATGTATATATATATATATATATATATATATATATATATATATATATATATATATATATATATATATATATATACTTAGCTGCCTACAAACACATATATACACATACACACAAGCACATATATGCACGCACATATACACGTACATACATATATACATACATATACACGCTCCCATAGACAGACAAACGCACACACATACATATAAGCACATTTATGCACACGCATATATATATATATATATATATATATATATACATCCCACACGCATATAAACACATATCCACATTTACACATACATACACGCAAATGTACACACATATATATATGCATACACCTATAACATGAGAAAGTTTAGTCATTTCAGTAAAACTATCCCTATAATACTATTAAAAGAAATCTAATTTGGTATACTGAATTAAATATTTAAATAGAATGAAAAGCGATTTCATTTTAAGAAAGAGATATTCTTTTCTACTCTAGGCACATGGCCCAACATTTTAGGGGAGGGGGATAGTCAATTAGATCGACCTCAGTACGCAACTGGTACTTAATTTATCGACGCCGAAAGAATGAAAGGCAAAGTCGACCTCGGCGGAATTTGAACTCAGAACGTAAAGACAGACAAAATACCGCTAAGCATTTCGCCCGGTGTGCTAACGTTTTTGCCAGCTCGCCGCCTTTTTGAGAAAGAGATATTAACTTCTGATTTGGTAGCCGCAGCCCTGAAGTGGAAGGATGAGCGGTTGCATTATATAAAAATGCAAGTAACAGAATACGTGGAGGAACTTGAATAGAATGTACATCATTCCGATCAACACAGACATCGAAAATGAAAGTTAACAAAAGTGTGATTCCAGATAAGAAAAGAGGTCTGAGTATTTACAATTGTTTCACAAAACGGATATTTTAGTATATATTTCAAACATATAAATAAGTTGAATATAAGCATTCAGTGGGGGATACTGACTTAGAATATATAGGGTTTGTCGTTGTACACCATATACTGTTCGGCATTAAGAATGAACACACACACACACACACACAGAAGTACATATACACCCAGTATAGAAAACACATATTGTATTGCTCAAATGAAATTGAACTTAAACTAAGAACTCTTTATGCAGGACAAGGTTCACAGCATCAAGAGTGGCAATAAGAGAAATCCAAGACGAGCTGATATGAAGGTAGTAATGCTGATAAAGACAATTAGGTTTGACAAACACTCTCTCTCTCTCTCTCTCTCTCTCTCTCTCTCTCTCTCTCTTTTTC
>NC_068993.1:36069988-36071080 GCF_001194135.2 Octopus bimaculoides | reverse complement strand
TATATATATATATATATATATATATATATATATATATATATATATATATGTATGTATGTTTGTATGTTTGTATGTATGTATTAGTGTATGTGTGCCTTTGTTTGTCTCCCGCCATTGCTTGACAACCGATGCTGGTGCGTTTATGCCCCTGTAGCTTAGCGGTCGATTTGTTCGACTAACTCTTTAAGGTGGTGCTCCAGCACAGCCGCAGTGAAATGATTGAAACAAGTAAAAGAATAAAAGAATGTGTGTGTGTGCGTGTGTATGTATGCATATATGTATATATATGTATATATATATATATATGTATGTGTGTGTATATATATATTTGTTTCTTTTTAGTTTTAGTCCGAAGACTGTGGCCATGTTGGGGCACTGCTGCTTGCTTTGTTACACTTTCACTAAACCTCCTCCAATGTGTGATATTTGGTGGATGAGAGCATTTGACATTGCTGCCCTCATCTGTGTTTCTTGCTTTGAGGTAGGTTCATATGGAACTCTTGACAGGAGATCCAGTTTTGTTTTGAAAAAGTCTACATCCAAGCCATGCAAGTCTCTCAGGCTTTGTAGGAGGATACTGTGGACCTGTAGACCCGTGAAGACCAAGCTGTTGC
Organism: Octopus bimaculoides; assembly: GCF_001194135.2. NCBI lineage: Eukaryota > Metazoa > Mollusca > Cephalopoda > Octopoda > Octopodidae > Octopus > Octopus bimaculoides. Next base: position 36,070,466 of record NC_068993.1, on the reverse strand, counting down.
ACTATCTGGTTCTATATCGTGATGGCAATGTTGGGATTTTAGAAACTATGCAGTAGTGCCCCGTTCTGCTGTTTGTGCAAACGACAATGCCAAAACTTTGGTGTAAGTTTTTCTAGGATTTTCCAGATGTATATTACTGCATATCTTTTCTGCCTTCGTTCTAAGGAGTAGAGTCTTAACTCTTTCAGTCTCTCTCAGTAGGTGATATGTCACATTGTGTCGATCTTCTTTGTGTAGCTTCTCTGGATCACCTCGAGTTCCGTCGTCAATTTTACACTATTTGGTGACCACGATTGGGAGCAGTTATGAATAGGAGGAAAGTCCTCCAGAGGACCATCATGGTTTCCTTTTCTCTCGTTTTAAAAGTTCGAAGGATCTGTCCGGCCAAGCGTCTGCATTTTATTGCCAAATATATATATGTATGCAAACACACACACACACACACACACACACACACACACACACACACACACACACA
>NC_068993.1:36068715-36069978 GCF_001194135.2 Octopus bimaculoides | reverse complement strand
ACACACACACACACACACACACACACACACACACACACACACACGCACGCACGCACGCACCCCCACACACACATATAGATGTCATTAAGTTACAGTAGGTACTAAGTAGTACCAGCATTGCTAGAAATAAAAGTCAAAGCAACTTAATAGCCACAGAAGCACTATCGCAATGACTGACAAGGGAGACAAGCTCCCTAGCTGACTGCCATATCACCGGTGATTTCGAATTTTGATACAGAGCATGTTACTTCTCATCGGTGGCTCTTACCGCACTTGGGGTTAAACTCAACTAACCTTGTCAGTTTATAAGAAATCCGTTGAACTCATATGTTGATTTCAAAAACGATAAAAGTGAAAACTACAAATAATACGAGTGGCTTATTAGCAATTTAACAACCCAAATGAAAATTTAGAGACGTCACTAAAGTGACAGGGGGTACTAAGTAGTACCAGCACTGCTAGAAATAAAAGTTAAAACAACTCAATAGCCACAGAAGCACTATCTTAATGACTGTCAAGAGAGACAAGGTGAGTTGAGTAATACTTAGTACCCTCTGTACTGAGTTATCTCACTGTCGTGTCCCTTCCTAAATTGTAGTGTGTTCGGCAGCTTCCTGAGTGTCTGAGAATAGCTCTTTCTAGGATTCCTCTGCCACCTCCATAACCCGAGGAAGAGGCTAGAAAAGGTGCCCTGAACATAGCCCACTTCCCCCTGGCCTTCACACTGCGGCAGGCGGGGATCCCAGCCATGCGGTCAAAATGCCAAGATTGCTCACCATTTGCACAGGAGAATGTGTGAAAGCTCATGGACAACTCCAAAGCAAACAAAATTGTGAGACGGACAGCGCTTGTCTCAACAGAACTCGGCAGGACAAAATCTCGCACTGTAGCCCTGAGCGAGAGCAGACTTATAGACAAAGGTCAGTAACTGAAGTCAAAACCGGTTACACCTTCTGGAGTGGCTGCAGTAGCGACGAATGTTGTGAAGCAGAAGTGGGTTTTGCTTTATCGTAACACTGCTGCTTAATTCTCTCTGTGAGATTTATAATTAGATCATTTCTAATTTTTGTAATCAGTGAATGTGTTTTCACTAGAAATATATATATTTGCGAGAGGTTGACAGACATCTTCAGCCAGCTGGTTTTGCTACTTCAGGCTGATGACGAGCAATGTTTACTACAACCTTGAGTCGGCCGAAGCCTTGTGAGTGGGTTTGGTAGATGGAAACTGAAAAAAGCCCATCGTACATATATGTGTGTGTAT
>NC_068993.1:36068079-36068437 GCF_001194135.2 Octopus bimaculoides | reverse complement strand
ATATATATATATATAACATGATAGAGACGGAAAATAGAACACATGAACACATGGGAAGCTTTATTGCTCACAACAATCGTTTCTACACATCCTGCATCGATCCCTCCCACGCGGGTGGAAAACTATATAACTAGTTGTGCTGTATCCCTCGGTGCAGAAGATTCTCGTCAGGTGATTTAATAAGAGGTATCTCGTTAAGTGAACTCTGTTGTTAGTAACCGTAGGTTTAAGGTGTTGGGTAGGAATGGCGAGGGACAGATTCCGTTGTAAAGTTATGAATATAGATAGGGAGTAATTAAGAAAAATAAAAAATAAGAAGAATAAGGAGAATAAAACATACAATAAGCGTATATATATA
>NC_068993.1:36066058-36066998 GCF_001194135.2 Octopus bimaculoides | reverse complement strand
AAATTGTCACCATTCTTATTTTTAATTTCGCGCATACGCATTGTTTGTTTTTCCTTTTGGTCGACTACACAGTATAGTAGGGTCAGTTGAGCACCATCTGTGAGAAAAACAGCACCATGACGCAATTCACGCTGCCAGAAATTTGTAAATGACATGCTGTACTGCTTGGCATTCATGCCAGAAGCTCCGATACGAACCTTTCAGAGTGTTTGGGTGTCAATCTGAGAACATGTACGAAGAGTGATAAAAATAAAACATCCAGTGAACATCATGGTGTTTGGAGTGATCACTAGTGATGGTGACGTTATACCTCCATTCATCTTCCCTCACAGCCTCAGATTCAACTGGAGAAGGTAGTGTTGCCCTGAGTCAAGTGGATGGTTGCTGGAAGACCTGTGTCATACAACAGGATTCTGCTCCATGCCACATAAGAGGAGAACCCAGTCATGGCTGTCAGACACTTTTTGCTGCCACATCACCCCTAACATCTGGCCACGTAACTCCCCAGACCTACAACCCCCTTGATTATTATGGGTGGGGTGCAGCTGAATGAGAGACCAACAAAACTTGTAACACCAAAGAGGAACTGAAGGCAAGGATTATGGCAGCATTCACCAACTTAAAGAAGGAGACCGTCCAGAAAAGTTGCAGGAGATTCTGAAGTTGTCTGGAGGCCGTGGTTGAAGCCAATGGCGATTTTATTGCATAAATTTACTCTTTAGTATTTCAAGATACTTTTATGTAATTTTGGTAAATATATCTGTTAAAACGACATGTCAGTATTATTTCCATTTTTGCGTAATTTGGACGACAATCTATTCACCGCAACCTGCTTATATATAGTCTTTTATTCTTTTACTTGTTTCAGTCATTTAATTGCGGTCATGCTGGAGCACCGCTTTAAAGGGTGTTAGTCGAAGAAATTGGCCCCAAGGCTTTT
>NC_068993.1:36061775-36065800 GCF_001194135.2 Octopus bimaculoides | reverse complement strand
ACACACACACACACACACACACACACACACACACACACACACACACACACACACACATATATATGATGGGCTTTTTCCAGTTTCCGTCTACCACATCCACCCACAAGGCTTTGGCCGGCCCGAGACCTGTCCAAGGTGCCATGCAATGGGACTGAACCCGGAACCATGTTGATGGGAAGCAAGCTTCTTACCTGTATATATATATATCTTGCAGTCAGTGGACTGCAACCATGCTGGGGCATTGATTTGAAGGATTTTTGTCGAACAAATTGATCCTCAGTACTTATGTTTTTTCTTAAATTCTTGTACTTATTCTATCGGTCTCTTTTGGCCTATAGAACTACTGAATTATGGGGACATAAACAAACCAACATCGGCTATGAAGCGCTAGGGAAAGACAAACACGAGCACATATATGTATGTACATTTGATGTTGATGTCGGAAAGAGTTCTCAGTACTGTACTAGAGATTAATATTTTTAATGTTGCATTTGTTATGGTCATGTCAGACCCTATAAACTTACAGACAAAATTCCAAAGTAACAAGAAGCTGACTGAAACAACAGCAACACACACACACATACACACATACACGCGCACACACACATACACACACACACACGCACACACACACTGACGCACATATACACACACTCACACATCCACGCGACGGGTGTCCACAGAGATACTCTGCCAAATTCATTTACAAGGTTTTGGTTAGCTCGAGTCAATTTTAAAAGATGCTTGTCCAAGGTGCTACACAGTGTGACTGAACACAAAGCGATTTGGTTGCGAATGGTTGAGAAGCGAATTGAGGCGCTCAATCTATAGGTTTCTATTCAAACTGAAGTGACAATTGGTCATCATCATCATCATCAACAAGCGTGTAACTAAAAACATTTCAGCAATTTCCAATATGAAGGCATGGTCACATACCCTGGGTTTTCTTAGATGCGTGGGTGGAAGATGTATTAGTGGGAAATGGAAGAATTGGTGGTGTGGGTAGGTGTGCAGAGTGTGAAGTGTATTGGATGGGAGGTGTATGGAAGGCACGTGTGCGTGTGTGTTATATTTTAGTTTTGTAGTTGGTTGTGTAACATTTTCTATAGTGAATTTCGGGGGTTCTTGTATGTTAAAGGAAATGGATCTTACCGCGTTTATTACTTCTGCTTTGTAGCTGTAAACGTCCCTACAGTATTATCTTCATGAGGTGATATTTATCCCTACTAAAACGTGGTTGTTCTGTTAGAACAAACTATACTGCAGTAGATACTATGAGAGAATGGTGCTGGAGATGGCGAGAATTTATCTCCCTACTAGTGATATAAAGAAAAGTGCATTTCGCACCAAAAACCAATATGAGAATTTCTCTCATGTATGTACTGCAGTATAGATTCTTCTTACAGAACATCCACGCATAAGGGGTGATAAATATCTCTCGGTATCAATACTGCCTCTGTCGCTAATATATATCTATATTATCCATCGATTACTGTCAGACTCGTTAGCACGCCAAACAAAACGCTTGGCGGGGTTTCTTCAGGCTTTACGTTTCGAGTTCAAAAATCCGCCGACGACAACTTTACCTTTCTTTCTTTCAAGAGTAATAAAATAAGCACGAGTTGAGCACTGGGGTTAATGTAATCTACTAGCTTCCTGCCTCCAAATTTCAGGCCTTGTGCCTACAGTAGAAAGGATTATTATCTCCCTCTATTAGTTACGTCTTACCACTTAACATCTACCCCTACTTTGTGTCTGTAAACTTCCCTACACTATTCTCTCTATTACTTATGCGTTAGCATGTTAATATCTACCCTTGCTTTGGTATAATTCGTTCAAAGAATATTCTCTATCTATCAGTTATTTCATTTGCTTTGCTTAGCAGGTTACCACATTTAATTTCAGCAACTTGACATTTAGGTAACTTTGGTTAGATCTTCAACTATTTGCTATGCTTTTCTTCCATTATTTGCTCAATGCATTCTATTCCTTCACATCTTCCTTTAATCCAAGTTTCTTTCACTGCTTTAATTCCCCTTTTTTACTTTCTTACTGACCAATCTATATTCCTTCTCTGCTCTTTCTTTCGTTTCTGTTTCAGATCTCCCCTTTCATCACAACTGATTAAAACATCTTTATTTATCCAGAGGATTCTTAACTTTCTTCTTTTAACCAATAATTCTGTCGGCTGTTGTTATTATTTCTTCAAAGGCACCTGATAATTCTCCAACATTTGCATCCAATAAAAGGTGCGAATTTTCCTCCTATATACGCTTTATATTCTGCTGTTATGTTCGTCTTTTCCAAGACCATATTTTATTCTTATATTTTGGTTCCCGATTTGAGCGTAATTGTTATTACCCTCATTAAAACTTTGTGATCGCTGCCAGTATCGGCATGCGTAAAAAATCATGGATTAGCTCCATTTATACTCGATTTATAGCTTTACGGAAAGAGAATAAAATTACTCTGGTTATTAGACACTCTTCAAAATGGAAGCCTTGTTATTGTTCTCGAACATTTTATGTTGATGTACCATATTTGCTAAAATTAGTTTACGTTCTTTTGCGAATTCTGATAATTCTTTTCTTATGTTAGATATCCCCATATGTCACATTTACCAAATGTTCATTTCCAAGTATTATGAACATCTAATCCAATCTTTCGATGCCATTCACTTTGAATTAAAAGAATATCTTTTCTTTCTTGTTTTGTTTGCTACCAGTTTTTCTTGATTTTCATAAAATTTTTCCATTTCATCATCATTACAACCACTTCCAGGTACATAAATTTGGCTGATTAAGATGTTGTACGGCTTAGATTGCAGTTTTGTTGTGCAATATTCTGCTACAAATCTGTGTATAATGTATTATTGACTTGACGGTATTTTCATGCCTCATAAAATCTACACCCTTTCAGATTTGCTTTCCTTCCCACTTAACGATATTTTATGCCAATTATTTGCCATGAATTCTCTACATTTCGTCCATCAATCTCATTACTATTCCAAGAATATCTCTTGATTCCATAAGTCAGTTGTTGCGTTTTCCCAGGGTAATAAATCGACTGCGCATTGCAATTGCCAAACATAAAGAAATGATGGCATGCCTTTGACTTTTGATTTGATTCTTTAGTAATTTATTGATTCTAAATAAACATCACAGGGTATAGTCGTTTGTATCTCAAAGCCCGTCCGATCTGGTACAGCATTTAAGTCTGATTGTGTCTTCATACAGTGTTTCAAGAGGAAGGTAGCCTCGTGATCCATATTTCCCCTTCATGTATGGCTGGTCGTTGACTTCTCGAGGAGACGCTCTCTCAGTTTTTGCTAGATTTTATTGTTCATCCTGTTGCGTCTAGACACTCTTTCAGAAAACATTACGAAAATATAACCTTGTTCTACAGATTATGGATTTTGATGTCTTTGACTTTTTGTCATAAGTACCCAAACCATCTAATTATTTCATTACTAGTTTTCCATCTCTTTTCACATTCAATCCAAATAGGAAACCTTTAGAAATACGTGCGATTCGAATCATTCTCTATGTCAGTGATAGTGGTATAATAATGTCAGTCACTCGACTGACCTCAAGAAACAACAGAATCAGAGCCTTATTCCGGTTCCTGTAGAGTTAAGTGGAAGAGAAAGAAGAACCTAACTTTTCCTAAATATGACGTCAGTATATATACATATGACACTCTGTCGGTTACGACAACGAGGGTTCCAGTTAATCCGATCAACGGAACAGCCTGCTAATGAAATTAACGTGGAAGTGGCGCGTGCCCTTAATGTAGTTCTCGGGGAGATTGAGCATGACACAGAATTTGACAAAGCCGGCTCTTTGAATTACAGGTACAACTCATTTTTGCCAGGTGAGTCGACTAGAGCAACGTGAAATAAAGTGCCTTGCTTAAGAACACAACACGCTGCCGGGAATCGAACTCACGACTTTAAGAAGTGAGCCGTTTACCCTAAGCACTAATTCCCGCGCATTCACTATATATATATATATATATATATATAT
>NC_068993.1:36059372-36061453 GCF_001194135.2 Octopus bimaculoides | reverse complement strand
CACACGTAACAAGAAAACTTTTCCTCACCCTACCCCTACAATCCAGTCTACATCTCTTCTCTTTCTCGCATTTCCTCCTTCATTCACTATGCCAAGCTCTCACCCCTTGCCTCGCTCTCACCCCTTGCCTAGCTCTCACTCCCCAATCTTGTCCTTACATCCCTGTTCCTCTGTATCATTGCTACCCGGTAGCCCCTCCGACTCTATATATACCCAGGTCTTTCACTACTTACAATCTTTAATCGCACTCCCTTCGCAATATCTTATCACTTATATTATGGCATTTGAACCTCAAGGGTATGCCCTGGCATTTGCCACTATTTATATCTCTTTTCCTTTGCTCAACCATTTCATTTATACTCTGATCCCTGCTCCTTGTAAGTATGCCCGCATTTTCCCACCATCTCCATCCTGCAGTCTCCCACTCTCTCTCTCTCTCACTTTGTCCTGCACTTCCCTCAGGTTGAGAAACTGTGTATTTCTTTGCGGTAGCACACCTGTTTCTGTCTTCATTCATGATCTTCCTCTCTCCAGCTGGGTAACCTTGTACTTCCTCTACAGCAAGACACCTGTATCTGTCTCACTATAACCTTTTCATAATCACCTCCTCCAATGCCTCCTACCCTCTTAAAAGTTTTTGCCTTGCATATACTCATTATTATTACTATTATTATTATTATTATTATTATTATTAATATATATATATATCACAACATACGGTTAGATATACATATATAAAGATACATATATACGCCCATACTCGCCTGTTCCCATTATATACCCACGTGTATACTTTCGCCCTTGTGCTTATGCCTCTATGTACATTTGCGCATGTAAATAGGTGCACACACATACGCACGTAAAATCATCTAAATACATATATTCACAGATGTGTATATACACATGCATATACATATATCATCACACATACATGTAGGCATTTATGTGTACGCACCCATCCATGCCTATATCCGAGTTTTGTTGAACATATGGACCAGTTCCAGTGGTGTATTCCATTGGACTTGTCTGGACAAACAAGGGAATTTAATGAAACAATGAAACAACGTGACATAGAGTAATATCACTACAGTAATAATTTCATGCACGTATCGTATGTGTTAATCGATTGATCCGTTCATGTAAATTGGTTCTACGGGAAGTCCATCTTTATATGTTTCTGTATAATGCAGGTGTCACTTAAAAGCACTCAGTCCCCACTGTAAAGTGGTTGGTGTTCGCAAGGGCGTCCAGCTGTAAAAACGTTGCCAAAACTGACCTCACCTGTACTTGTGCCACGTAAAAAGCACTACTCACCTCGCCAGTGCTTGTGCCGCATAAAAAGCACTAAGTCCATTCTGCTGAGTGGTTGGTGTTAGGAAGGGAATCCAGATGTACAAATCCTGTCAAAACAGTGACAGAAATCTGGTGCAGGCTTCAGCCTGGCCGGCTTTTGTGGTACCGTTCCATACATGCTAGCATGGAACACGTACGTTAAATGATGATGATAATGATGATGATGATAAATTTGTTCTATCTAGAGTCAGGACCACATAGTGCAATAGCTTAAGATTCAAGGGCCCACAGCTATTTAACGCATTGCCAAAACATCTGAGAGATCTCTATGGAATGGGAGTAGGTGTTTTCAAGAAATAACTTGACCTCTTGAACCAATATTAAGGCAGGAAACTCAAAAGAGAGCAGCAGTGTCGAACTCCCTTCTTCCCCAAAAGATTGGCCAGTTAAAAGGTGATTACACTGGCGTTGCCCCGGCATGGCCACGAACTTAGAGCTGAGATATATAAAAGAATAAATGAATAAAAGAATATATATACAGGGTTGGTCAAAAGTCACCTGACAGTAAATCAAAACCATTTAATTCCAAGATTTATTAATGTTTAATAACTGAATTAATTTAATAAAAGCATCTAAATATGAAACATCATGAGAATGGTTCAAACCGAAGTCCTTCTTGAACGACACATTTTTCCATTCGAGTCAATACAAAATTACAGATAGTATATGGAATTTTGAGTTACTGTCTGGTGACCTTTGGCCAACACTGTATATATATATATATATAT
>NC_068993.1:36058211-36059049 GCF_001194135.2 Octopus bimaculoides | reverse complement strand
AGATTTTATAATAATAATAATAATAATAATAATAATATATATATATATATATATATATATATATAAATATATAAAGCAAATAAGTAACAAGGATGTCCAGGTATTAGTGCATTACAGCCATTTCAAGCGGCTCCATTTCATCGATCAATGCAAGCATTGCATCAATTTGAAAGAAATTGCTCTCCTCGGACGCATAAGACCATATAGGTTTTCAACACACAGGATAATCCATTATAAAATTTTTAGCAAATCAGTATCTGACATTAATTAATTTATCACCAGCATCAAGAACTTAACTGCCAACTCCCAATGGTTTTAATTCTAAGGGGATGCAGAATACTTGCTGCATTGGATCTTTTGATTGTGATAAGGATAAAGATGAATGTAGCTATATCACCATTACTCTTTCGTGAGCCCCATTGTTATTTTCTTTTGCTACTCTAAACTATAGTAGGCTTTAAGTGTTTTCTCTCTACGTTCATTCTGCTACAGTAATAGCAATAAGCAATGTAATTCGTTTATTCTCTAGTTCCGATGAAAAATTGACTAAAAAATTATAATGGAGTGTCCTGTATATTGAAAACCTATATGGTCTTATGCGTCCGCGGAGAGCGGTTTATTTCAAATTGATGTAATACTTGCATTGATCGATTAAATGGAGCCGCTTGAAATGGCCGTAATGCACTAATACTTGGAATCCTTGTTACTTATTTGCTTATTATTCACCTAACTTCGAGCTATGTGGACAATACTGTACAATACCGGACTGACTTGGTGCCTCAACTTAAGTGCCTAATTCAATTGAATCTTAATTGTATATATATATATATATATATAT
>NC_068993.1:36057018-36058135 GCF_001194135.2 Octopus bimaculoides | reverse complement strand
ATATATAGGTGAGAAAGTTGGTATGTGAAAGCACGTGGTTGGATGTATAAAAGATAAACAAGAGTGAAAAAACTACAGAAGGCTTGTGTTATATCGTTAAAGTATATATTTAAATTGTTATGTCAGAAAAATGTTATAAAACTTTTGGGTATATAAACATTATATTTGGAGAAATAACCGGTTTCGTGTTGTCTTTTCAAATATATATATATATATATATATATATACACTAAAATTAATAATTAAATATATAATTATATAATTATATTAAAGGGAACAGGATCAGGAAATAATCTTCTCCAACATGCTGAAAGAAGACGCCAAAAGCACTAAAAAGCCACTGTTATAACTCCCACAAAACATGGGTTGTGAGCGAGCAAATGAAAGATATAAAATAAAACTTCACAGTAAATTGTGTATTGGGTCCAATTTCTGGATTAAAGAAGTAAAAAATAGCTTATATCCCATCCTCAGCACAATATTCAAAGAAACAATCACAGATATTTATACATATCCATACGAAGCAAAGGCGTGCGTCGATATACAAATATCTGTGCTTATGCAACAGATAAAGTCAAATTTTTACTTTTGGAACATACAAGTAACTTTATTGCTCACAACCATCGTTTCGACGCATCTTGCATCGATCCCTCGCAGGTCTGAAACTGCACAACTGGCTGTGGTACATCCCTCGGTGCAGTCTACAGGTGTTGGTAGAATAAGCAACATCTATATTTCAACATATAGTCCATGGAAAGCTTCGTGGTTAGTATAGTGATATCCTGTGTTGTTGAGCGTAGGTGATGGTATGTTTATCGCTTAGAAGGCAGTATGTAAGGACAGACGCAAGTTTATGCAAGTCAGTGAACAAATAGCTACAACATAGTAGACCCGTATATATATATAACAATTAGAAAATGGAGGATAATATGCTGAACCCAACTACTTGCAGACAATGTATCCCGTTGAATTCATTAATTTAATTCATAGCAAAAGTGACAAAAAAAGAAGAAAGAAAAAGAAAGAAAGAACCAAAGCACAGGTGTCTATGGCAGACTATGTTATTTTGCCAATCTGGTTTGTACCCTCCCAGCAGTATACTGGATAGATACTATCC
>NC_068993.1:36051605-36056791 GCF_001194135.2 Octopus bimaculoides | reverse complement strand
TATATATATATATATATATATATATCAAGTAATTATATTTCTGAGCTAGTTAGGGCTGTGCATAGCAGGACGTGCTGGTCAATAAAAAACGAGCAGAGTTAGTGACTGCACAAGGGACATCAATCTCATGCTAGATGTTGTTAGTCAAATGTATTCTGCTAGGGACTTTACCATTTTGTTTCTAGGCACGGGGATTTTCTTTTCAAAGACGATGAGGTGTTATTTGAAGGAAGTTTGCTTGCTATTTCTAGACAGTCGTGTGACTGCATTGTGGTATTTAGGGTTCGCTTAACTTCCTGAGTTCAAATCTTGCCAAGGTCGAATCTACTTTTTGTTCTATCTCTCCGAGATCTTTTAGATATGGGCATCTCAGGATACTGAAGTCGATTTATTTGACAATTTTCTTCCTCCTAACTATTTGTGGCAGTCTTGTGTATTACAGAAGTCATTGTTATATTTACCTCTCTAAAATGGACCGGCGAAACAGATCTGATTACTTCACTCCTAGGAATTCAATACGTCTTCCATGAATATCTTAAAGAGAAGAAACAAAATAAAAGTTGTGACATTCATATTTTTCTCAAGAACATTATTTATGTAAATAAATTGAAATAATTATTCATATATGAAATAGAACCAGCGCTAGTGAAATAAACATTATCGACCATACATACTTAACGAACATACTCTGTATATTTGCCGGTAAGTTGCAATTTGGTGAGGTGGAGATTACTCTCTCAAAGCGGCGGATGTTAAAACACCTGAAAGTCATGGACTGGTGAGAAAACTCATACCAAATTCCATTCGGGAGTGATGGATATTGAGTTTTCGCCAATTTTGTGGCTTATCAACATCACATACCGAACCAAATCGTAGGTGAATAGATCACCATTCCACGACTTATATACATATAGTGTAAACGTTATGTGCCGGTATACCCGGACAATATATACGTTTGAATAAATTCAAATATGAAATAAAAGCAGCGCTAGTGTAATAAACATTATCGACCACACATAGATAACGTAAAAGTCCCATGTATTTGCTGGTAGGCTGCGATTTGGCGTGGTGGAAATAATTATATTCGACATCGAATCTAGACTGTGATCTTCAGTTTGATTCCTTTGGAATGTAACTTTTATTTCACCATAGTCATTTCCTTATACTCCTTATTCTTTAATACTCCTTATTCCTTAATACTCTTCAAAGCAAATGATGGAAATTAATTATTTAACGGAACCCAAGTCTCTATGAGGTTCAACAATCAACTCCTGTTACTCCTCATAGTTAAGAGGAAAAGAGAGATATATTCTCCTGATTTGAACGCTAATCACTCTCAAGGAAATCAGGTGTAGCTGAAATATCCGTTTCCGAAGTATAACAAAAGATATGCATAGGATTTGAAATGACCACCTTTTAGTTAACAGTAATTCGGTGTTTCTAAATGTAAATGACTTATTACAAAAGATTATGATACTATTTGCTGAGCGCATTAGGAACGGTCGAGCTAATCAACTTGAGATTATGACTGGTATTTATTTAATCTAGTTGAAAGGTAAAGTCGATCATTGTCACAAGTTTTGAATTCATAAATTAGAGGGATAAAACTAAATTCTTCAGCATACTCGTTTCTATCAACTCACTGTCATTCTAGAGCAGTGATTCTCAAACGGAGTCGTTAAACTTTATCCAATAAATTGCTTATACTTCTACAATACACTAAATATTTTGACAATTTTTTTAAAATACAATTCCTAATGATATTTAATTATAAAGATATAAGATTTTTTAGACATCAAATGGTTATGAGGGTTCATCTGAGTGAAACAGGAATCAAGGGAGTCTATAAGAGAAAATTGGTTGAGAAATACTATTCTAGAGCGTAAGTAACAGTTGGAATAATGGAATAAAATTGTTGGAACAAGAGAATAAAACAGTTGGAACAAGAAAATAAAATAATTGGAACAAGAGAATAAAATAGTTGGAACAAGAGAACAATATAGTTGGAATAAGAGAATAATATAGAATAAAATAAAATGGAAATGATGATAAAATTGAATTCAATTGTGCAGTAGATAGAATAGTATTTAGATTTGTAAGAAACTGAAAATAGATCAACCTGAACCGTTTTACAGACAAGATAACAACACTGCAGAAAGCAGCGATATTTTTATACTGTGAAAATGGTTCTGGAATCTGCAGACATTTCTTTGTTCTCACACCGGAAGTAGAGTGTCTGGTGAAAGAGAACTAAAGCATCGATGAACTGCCTGACATTTTATTACAATGTAAATTTCATTTGAATAATAAATTTTAAGTAAGATTGTCGTTTATATTATTATCGTTTTGTATTAGTTTATCGTTGGTAGCCGATAATAAGATAATATAGTTTAGTATTCACAAAGCGAAACATATTGTTATTATGCATGGCACTTACCAAACAAAGAGCCACTACAAACGATAAATCATAAACTGCAAGTTAATATGTAACGAAAGTAATTAAAGTCTTCACTTATCCTACCAATATTTCGATTTATTGTGAAGTTCATGAGTTTGGATAAGGTCGTATGTCGCAGGAAAAAAAAAAGAGATTCAGATGTTTCGGGGTTAACTCTTCATTTCTTATCTTTCACTTGTTTCAGACATTGCATTGCGGCCGTGCTGGGGCACCACCTTGAAGAGATTTAATCGAACGGATCAACTCCAGTAGCTATGTTTTTTTTTTAAGTCAGCGACTTATTCTATCGCTTTACTTTTTCCCAACCGCTAGGTTACAGGGATATAAACAAACCAACAGTAATTATCAATTGGTGGTGAAACACACGCACGCACACGCACACACACACACACACACACACACACACACACACACACACACACACACACACACACACAAGGGGACTCTCAGTTTCCGTTTACCAGATCTACTTGCAAGGCTTTGATGAACCTGAGGTTATAGAAGACACTTGCTCATGGTACCACGCAGTGAGGTTCCAACCCACCCTCCACAAGGGTTTTGACTTATGCAAGGTAGTAGATTGGCAGAGTCAGTAGAGTGACAGACAAACTGTTTTGTGGTATTTAATGTATACCTTTACGTCTTGAATTCATGTTTATACGTTTAGGTATAAGAAAACAAATATAAAACTATATTAGTTAGAAATTGATTTATTTTAATTAGAAATCAATTGTGAGTCGCTGTGTTCATTCTGTTTTTGAAAAAAGAATCTTTGAAAACGTCTGAAGTTCAACCCCAGTGTTCTATGGAAATGATTTAGCCATGAATAAATGACATTCATTGCTGTGGAAATAGCTGCTCACTTTGCAATGAGTAAATGACATTCGTTGCCTTGTGAATAGCTCGTGAAATGTTGGTTACTTATTCAGTTGAACCAGTGAGGCCGATTGGGTATGAAATGTCATACTCCAGATTCAAGATTGGTACGAATGACAAAAATTTCTTATCTGTACATTTGTATCATCTTCAAATTCCTCCATTTTACATCAGACCACAGCAGAATAGAAATCCTATAATCAAACCTGAAATAAATCTAAGGTAGAGAAGGAATGTCAATGATGAAGTCGCGAATGACATTTAACAAACAAAACTCATTGGTTGATTAACCGAACGATTAGTCAAACAATCGATGAGTTAATTATTTAAAGGATTAACCAATTGACTAATAATAAAGGAAATAAAATCGAACGAGTGTGCGTGTGTTTATTGGCATAATGGCCCTCCCAAAGCAACAAAATCTGTAGTCAGTCTTTCGGACTGTTAGAAATTCTCTGTGAGTGTGTGTGTGTGTGTGTGTTATTCCAATGGTTTTTTTGCAATCTGAAAGATGTCACATTTTTAATGTTTATTGTGAAAAAACCGGGATATAGCTGTGCTGAGCTCTTGATGAAACATCTTGAAAGATCTCAGTAATTGTTGAAATAAAATTCTGGCCGCTACCGACAAACATTGAGTAAACTTTTCCCTCAATTACATCTTAGTGTATTAAGAAGAAAAAAGAACATAGTGGACTGTGTCCAGTATGTTCTCTTTACTAATATACTAACAGACGGGATGGTCATGGTTAAAATGCTTTTGATAATAGATCTACCTAGTCGGGCAGACCTAGGACTAAGCAATAGCAACGAAAACCACCCTCATCACCAGCAACACAGCTCCAACAGCATCAGCACTACCAGCACCAGCACCAGCACCACCACCATCATCATCATCATCATCATCATCATCATCAGCACCAGCACCAGCTCCACCATCACCACCAACAACAGGAACAACAACAGCAGCAGCAGCAGCAGCAGCAGCAACAACAACAACAACAACAATAACAGCAGTAGCAACAACAATAAGAACAACAACAACATCTTATTAATATTACCAGGGTGGCGAATTTATACTAGAATGCTACATCGTTTTGTCATTCTTTTGTCAATATGTGTAAAAATTATAGTAATTAATTGCAGTTGTTCAAGTAATTAACTGGCATTTAAAAGTTTACGCGTTCTGGAAATGACTGTAATTCCGGTTAAAATTAACAAGTATTCTCCTTTTAATTGTATCGCCAAAAGAAGAGAGAAAAAAAGAAGTAAAAGCAAACCAAATTGAAAAAAACAAAGAACTGAAATTATACGAGACCTTACAATAACTGCCATCACACATTCAACACGAAGCCAGTTCTGTTACCATATCTTTTGTCGTTTGGCACAAAGCAATTTTAACGCGTTCATGAACTTAGGTAGGGCTATCGTAATTCAACTACATGAAAAATTTTATAACTGAGTGTGCACAACAACTTAGTAGGTAGTTGGGGTTATGACTAAATGATGATGTGAACTGAGAAAACAAACAAGGAAAAGAATGGACTGCAGGTATACAACATACTAGAAAAATATAGAATATTAAACACAAGTTGATTGGTAGGAAAATGAGCTGTTCCGGTGAGTATTCACTTTGTCAGCGACTGAAATAAAAACAGCGACCAGTTTAGTCACACAATATATAGCAGTTGCAAGGCTGCGTGGTAAGAAGCTTGCCTTTTAACAACATGGTCCGGGTTCAGTCCCACTGTATGGCACCTTGGGCAAGTGTCTTCTACTGTAGCCTCGGACCGACCAAAGCCTTGTGAGTGGATTTGGTAGATGGAAAATGAAAGAAGCCCGTCATATATATA
>NC_068993.1:36046441-36051244 GCF_001194135.2 Octopus bimaculoides | reverse complement strand
TGTGTGTGTGTGTGTGTGTGTGTGTGTGTGTGTGTGTTTTATTGCAATGGTCTTTTACAGTCTTTTACATTTATACAGTGTAAAGAATCTGAATCCATCTGAGCTGTTCTACAGACAAAGCATCTTGAAAGTTGTAATTTCTGAAATAAAACTCCTACATGCTGCCAATAAACGCTTTGAGTATATTTTATGATTCGCAGACATCATAATCTCATGAATAAAGACACCTGTATTACACACACACACGCGCGCGCGCACACACGCACACTCGCAAATACTCACACGCACACTTATACATCCATGTAGAAGGTATTGGGTTACTTTTGTCTAAATTTTCAGTGAATACAATATTTTGTCCCCAAACTAAAGATTTAGTTCGGTTCCTCTACCTATTTTCCTTCTATCACCCATAATCCGACACTCCCTATCTTTCCGGATAATTGTCTGTCATAGCTTATACACTGCTATATCTTGAATATCCTATATTCTGTACCACATTTGCTGAATATTATTTTCTAAAATTTTAAACCTTCAAACATAGACCATTTTCCTTTTTAAGTTGTTCTTTCTCTTTTTATTTTTCCTCTCTGTTTATCTTAATCCTTTTGCACTCAATATTGGTCGGCAAAAAAAAAAAAAAGGCAGCGAGCTGGCAGAAACGTTAGCACGCTGGGCGAAATGTTTAGCGGTATTTCATCTGTCTTTACGATCTGAGTTCAAATTCCGCGGAGGTCGACTTTGCCTTTCATCCTTTCGGGGTCGATAAATTAAGCACCAATTGCGTTCTGAGGTCGATCTAATCGAGTGCCCCGCACGCCCAAATTTCAGGCCTTGTGCCTAGAGTAGAAAAGAATATTGGTTGGCCCCAAATTTCCGGCTCAGGTAAAACAGCTGTCAGGTGTTCAAGTTCTATAAAAATTGCCGTTAATCATAAATTACCATAGCAAACGTAAAGTGGCTTCAATCAGAATGCGAAATCGTATCCCGTAATCCGTTTAAGAAGCGTTTACCTACTAGACGACTTCCCACGATTCCTTTAAACATCTACGCAGCAGAGTTCTTCTATTATCAGTTTATGTAAGAATATTTATTACCGAGATTTTCTGTAAATAGAATTTCGTCTGCATCTCTAAGAAGTCATCCTCCTGGGTAAGTTCTACCGTTGAGAACTGATAGGAATAACGTTACCATAGAAATATATTGATTTCATTTCATTAAACAGAAAAACCATTTGCATCTTATCGTGAAATAGTATAGTCTAGACTGTATAACCTGGCTGCAATGTCTGCTTTAAATGGGCCGCACAGTACACTCACTTAAGGATCGAGCCAATGAAGGAGACTACGCAGTCGCTCGACTTGATAAATTGACAGTCCTGAAAAAAAAATGTAACAACAAAAAGATAGGACATCCGATATTGTAGATCTAGGCAAGTGGTTCTCAACCATTTTTTTTACTTATGGACATCTGTGATTACTATTTTACTCTGGTGGAACCCTACAGCAATTCTGTGTTTTAAAAACTAGTTTTATAGACACTTCTTTCAAAGTTCCTATTTTGTTTTATAAACATTAACGCGTGTAGGTTGAACTATGTAAAATGTTAGAGAAAGAAACTTGTTTTTTTCCAATGAATACATCTCAATTAAAATTTTTCCATGGACCCTTAATATATTACTATGTCTATATATTACTATGTCTAACTAATTTACTATTTCTAACTAATTTACTATTTTACTTGCACGGACCTCTAAAAAATCGTATGTGGACTCCCAAGTCAAAGATCAAAGGAAACCAGAATGGCCACAGTTGGGAAACAACAAACCCCTGCTCGTTCAGGGTTGACTTGGAGTTAAACAACAACAAAAACAACAACAAGATGAAGTAGATCGATCGACCATCTATAAACAATAGCAAAATATCAAGAAAATGAGCCGGAAACGAAACATCTGGTCACAGGCTCCAATTGCAAATATTGTGTATGTGTGTGACTATTAAAAACGTCCATGAGGTATTCGTTCGCGCTAAACTGGGACACAGATTAAATCTAATAATGAAGAACAGGAATAGGCTTCTGCAGAACTTCACAATTTTTTTCTATGATATTTACCCCACAAGGCTTTGGTCAAACCAGGACTCTAGAACAAAAAAATGCTCAAGTTACCGTGCAGTGAAATCGAACTCAACACTACGTTGTTACAAAGCGGACATTCTTAACTACACAGCCATGACCACGTCTATATCTGTATGTAATAAACATTGTTGTATATTTGTTACATGTAACTGGTGCTGCATTAATAACTGATTATTGCATAATAAATTACATAATTATAATGTAGGGCTTCCTTCAGATAATACCAATATAGTGCAGTCATGTAATAATTAAATACATGGCATATATCGTTTGAACGTCTTCTTATGGTTTCTCTGTTAGAAAATTGTATCCAGAAGCTGATTTATGTATGAAATGAATCATCACACAGATTCAAACACACGAACATAGAAAGTCAGATACATACACGTACAACATACGCGCCTGCATGTGTGAGAGTATTATGATGCGCAAAATTTTCACAGAACAAATGTTCGATGTAAGATTAAATGGTTTCGCAGGGTTGAGAAGGTTCCCCTATCTGGTCTTACTGATGTTAATACATCAGTAAGACCAGATAGGGGTACATCACGGATTTCCCGACAAGTGATGGTCCGGAACCATTATTAATCTGGACATAATTTTGAGTGGATACTTGTATTTTCTGCGACTCTCCAGACTAGTTTGTTTGCTGGGTGGCCCCATGCAGTGTTCCGCGTCATTTGGAATGTTTTGATGTCGATTATTGCTGTAGCTATGGTGATTTTCGGAATTCAAGTCTCGTTTATCTTCCAAGTATTGTGTCGGTATCCAGGATGGTAGAAAGCTCAAACCAATGCAAGAGAAGGCGAAAGTGGTGAGAAAACTGGATTGTAGGGTTTAGGTGCGGAAACTATGTTAGACTTATAGTATTGGTTCACCAATTGTGTATGACATTGAAAAACAAAGGAAGAAAATATTTCAATCCTTAACAGAAAATGATTCTAAGAAGTAAACTAGAATTAGAAAAGATGTGAAAACTGGCGAAAATACAAAGCTTAATCGAGTGTTGGTTACATGGACTTCACGAGTCGGAGTGATGGGGCACCCGAATTGCCGGGTACCATAGTAATGAAACAGGCTGAGTTGTACCATGAAGGACAAAAAGTGTAATAAGAGTGAAATTACGAGCAAGAATAGCTGTAAAGGTTGAAGAAACATTATGGAATTCATATGCCTGAAATGTGTGGCGAAGAACTGACTATAGAGTACTAAATATCTATCTATCTATCTATCTATCTATCTATCTATCTATCTATCTATCTGTCTGTCTGTCTGTCTGTCTGTCTGTCTGTCTGTCTGTCTGTCTGTCTGTCTTTCTATCTGTCTGTTTGTCTGTCTGTTTATCTGTCTGTCTGTCTGTCTGTTTGTCGCTCTGTCTGTCTGTCTATCTGCTTGCCTGTCCACCTGTCTGCCTGCCTGTCCGTCTGTCTGCCTGCCTGTCTGTCTGTCTATGTATGTATGTATGTATGTATGTATGTATGTATCTATCTATCTATCTATCTATCTATCAATCTATCTTTGTAAAGCTCGAATCTGACGAGATCTTCGTCTTCGAGCAAGTATATAATACAGATTAAATTGCAGTACTGTGGCAATGTTCCCCGACGATAAAGAGAACCATATCAATGTCAAATAAAAAGGCATCCATAGGATTTAAACGATTTAAGGATACACCCCATCTAAGGGTGTCTGATTCTCCGTATGTATGTCACCATAGGAAAAAAGGTAAATGCACCTTGAAAGTTGTTAAAGGTTATTCTGTTATATATCGTAGAAATAAAAAGGCTGGAGTACAAACAAGACCATTATTGAGTAATCTGGAAACTATTTTGTACTGGAAGCCGGACTACACAGGGTTCTGGCTTCCGAGGACTTTGCACATGGTAGATATCCTTGAAAACTGTAGAATTCTTCATGTTGTGGACAGCTGTTCAGGTTTCACCAGAATAGAAATGTTATATGAGAATAAAATATACGCAGCGTATTTACCTTCAAACTATGCATCCTTTATCCAGCCTGTAATCCAAAGAATACTGCATATTTTTTTGCGATGCGCATGCTAGATATGATGAGTTCAGATAAACCTGTTGAGAAATTTGTTACAGAATTTAAGATAACAGATGTGTTTTGGTTTGCTGCTGAGAGAGTAAAATCATAAACAATAAAGAAAGTATAGAAAAAGTGTTCTGCCTTGAAGTTTGAAATTTCTCTTGATAAAAAATTTGGCATAAACGTTGTTGTTCGTGAGATATTTCAATGCGCCAAAATTCTTCTTGAAGGTGCTGTCAAGAATATAGTTAGAGTGGATGAATATTGATGTAAGATAACTCTACAACGTGGCTGAATGAACTTCACGAGAGACTTTCTTTCTCTCTCTCTCTCTGACCATTATGAATGTGTAATTACCACTCAGTAGGGGGTACGAGTAAATGTCGGGGATGAAAGTACATGACCTGATGAGATAAGTAAAAATGTGTGATCCATCGTGTTTGAACTCCAGTACAGCCAAATCCGAAATTCATCTCCATTGTCACCTGAAACAACGGATCGTGCGAGAAACGGAATCCATAATCAGTCCGATGTTATCCGTACACCTCGAAATAAGGTTGATTTGATTCTATTCATATATATATATATATATACTTACATATGCATATATATATATATATA
>NC_068993.1:36045010-36045555 GCF_001194135.2 Octopus bimaculoides | reverse complement strand
ATATATATATATATATATATATATATATATATACACACATATATATATGTGTACATATATATATGTATTTGAGTGCATATATATGTGTATATATACATAGGTATTTGAGCGCACACACACATGGACACATACACATGCAGATGCTCATCTATAGTTGTATATATGGATATGTGTGAATATATCCCCAAATATTTCGACAATTTTTGACGTCTACTCACGTACGTTAATACACACCAATATAACAATTGTCCTACCTCTAATCTGGCAAGTAAGGCGTCGGCTTTGTTTTGTTGAGAAGGTCTAATTACACCAAAACACTTCAGAAATTCCACCGTACTTATCAAAACCAGATTAATATGTTATTACGCATTAATTTAGTGCTTTCCTCTTCTCATCAAATAAGTTTAACTAATTAGATCGTTATTGCTAAATCAATTGTGATCGCAATTTGTCTTACATTTCGAGCAGATAGTGTTTGAGAGAAACTTTCCAATACCTACACACACACACACACATACACACACACACACACACACACACACACA
>NC_068993.1:36033732-36044263 GCF_001194135.2 Octopus bimaculoides | reverse complement strand
ATATATATATATATATATATATATATATATATATATATGTGTGTGTGTGTGTGTGTGTGTGTGTGTGTACATGTATATGTCCATATATCTGCGACTATGCGACCGTACTTATGCGGGCGTGTATGTGTGTGTAGATGTACATTCACCCATCCGAGCGAGCGCACACACACGCACGCGCGCGCGTGCACACTTTTGCCTCCATGTATATATGTACACGAGCACCTGCACACGCGGGCTCGAGCACGCAAGTGTGCACATGTACATACATAGATACGCACGGGTGCACATGTATATGGGCGCACATGCACGTACATGTACACCAGTGCACATACACCCGTGCGCATGCGTACGGTGAGCAGATGGATACGTGCACTCACGCATATGCGCGTGCACGTGCATATATACTCGTGCGGTTATGTACAAAGGGTGATGTACAAGGAGTAAGAGTATGCGGGTAGACAGGCATAAAAGAGTGTTGGAAATTGGTGATTTGCCTTACTGTTCTTGGGGGTTAGTTTGTGATGGTGACCTTGGTACAGGCGGTGCTAGAGGTGGTGGGTACTAAGGAGGTATATCTATCCAGGTTGTGGGCGGCCAGTGGCTTGAAGTTTATCAGAAAAGTGTACCTCTAGTGACAGCAATACATTACCTCATATTTCTTGTTGATGGATACTGCGGGTTGGTAGATGAAATGAAGTTTTTCTTGGAGGCACAACTGGCAATTAGGGGCGCAGGGTGAATATGGTGGCGCTCCGTCGACAATATCCTCTTGATGCAGGGTGTTTCGTCTTGGAGGTCACGAAGCCTCCCGGGAGAGCACAACAGAGAAGTAGATTTTACGTTGTCCCTGGATCTAAATGAATGCAAGTGTTGGGAGTAACTTCCCTTGAAACCATTGGCTGTCATTCCTGTATAGTGCCTAGTAATGCTATCGAATGCTGTAAGAGTGGCTCTGTATACTACAGCCCTTGAGGGGCAGGATCTTCCTGGAGGGTAGGTGGTAGGATTTCGACTGTTGCAGGTTGGGATCGAGAGTTGTGTGGGCGCGTTTTCACGTTTGTTGATGCGTGCGATATTAGATGTGATGTTGTCTAGGCAGGAGTAGCTTATCTTGACATTATGGAGTTTGAGGAGTTTGTAATATTTACGGCCTCTGGGGAAATATTTCTGGCTATGTTGGTAGAAACTACTAGCTTAAATAAGGTGTTATACCAGATTATTTTCCTTTTCCTAATTCTCTTGGGGTGACGAGAGGGGTTTGGGGTTCGTCCGCATACGTGAGCTTCTCAGAAAATCTGTTCCTAGCCAAAGCATCATTGTAGTGGGGTAGGGGCTGCCCTATTAAAGATCTTGCTATTGGCCGAGAGACTAGATAATCGTTTGCTAATGCTTGCAACCATGTTTCTAATTACAGCGGTGGTGGTGGTGGTGGTTTGAACTCTTGTGGATATATACCGCTTCTTCATTCGGTTTCTTGTAGGGGTAGTATTTGCCCGTCTTCAGTTCTAAGGTTACTTCAAAGAAATCGATCGTAGTCAGGTTGGTAGTAATCATCATGGACAGGCCGAGCTCTTTGAATATGTTTATCACGTTCTTCCTGAGCTTGTCATATGGCTTGAGATAGCTAGTCCATCGTTCCTATAGAGGGCCGACCTATGTAGATGGCTACGTCACTTGAGGCGCATGTGCACGCCCATATACGTGTGCACCCGTACGTGTTGATGTATGTACACGTGCACACTTGTATGTGCGTACCCGCGTGTGTAGATGCTCGTGTGCGTGTGTGTATGTGTGTGCTTATGTGTGCGCGCGTTCGCGCGTGTATGTGCGCGCGTTCGCGTGTGTATGTGCGCGCGTTCGCGTGTGTATGTGCGCGCTCGTGTGTATGTGTTTGTGTGTGCGCGCGCGCGGTTGTGTGAATGCACATCTACACATACATACACACTCGTATAAGT
Organism: Octopus bimaculoides; assembly: GCF_001194135.2. Lineage (NCBI taxonomy): Eukaryota > Metazoa > Mollusca > Cephalopoda > Octopoda > Octopodidae > Octopus > Octopus bimaculoides. The sequence goes on along the minus strand of NC_068993.1, from coordinate 36,042,308 downwards.
ACGGATGCATACGCATAGATATATGGTCATATACACATATACACATATACATATATACATATATACTCCCACATCTACTGCCCCTTCCAACTTCCCGCGGCCACGCGGCTGATTTCCTGTTCACCACACGGTCGACTTCCTGTTCACCATGCGGTATTTTCCAAATAATTGTTATCGCTGATATACTAACATCAAACTACGACATCACGTGACCTTTCTCGCCTAATCGCAGGCTAATGTCCAGTAGTAAACATCGACTCTCTTGAATCGAACTCTCATTCAGACTCAATGGCCGATGACTAGCGACACGCTTGAAACTCAGAGTACCAAGGAGCTTGAATCAAACTGTTTTGATACATATATGTGTTGAGTGTCCTTCTTTCGTTTGTCTTCGTACAATTGCTCCAAACTCTGTTGAGCGCCATTCACGAACGTCTGACCAACAGTTTGCAATAGAGACAACCATTACCGTACTCGCTAAGAAATATCCAAATACTTCTAAGGAAAATCTACTTGATACGATTCACAGAGAAGACCGAACGCGTCATCAAACGAATGCTCTGGAAAGCTTTCTTCTATGAAAACCCTTCCACTACTGCATCTGCGGATAAGTTTAGCTTCAAATCCCGACAGTGCCCCGCGCGTATGAAAGACCTTGCGAACTTCGAGACTGACTTATGGAACATTGTAAAGCAGGTAAGGTTTCGGCATTATTGTAACTCCTTCCTTAAATCCTTAAATTACTATATGACCAGTATTAAACAATCACACAATCTACACATCATCGCAGACAAAACAAAAGATATTGATGAATCAAACACTTCCACACATTCAAGACTCCTCACAAGCGCCATCACCAAGACATACAAAAAGCCCAGTAATTCCATATACAATGACATACTAGCAGGCCTCCCGGACTTCAGTCTGGTCTGTACGTTGCTCAGATGTATTCCATATACATATGTCTGTCTTCTGTCTCTTCCCTTCTCTGTCTCACTTGTTTTTTCTCCCTAACACACTCTTTATCTGTCTCACGTATTTTTTCTCTAGAGAGAAAAGGAGGTAGTGGTAGCGAGAGAGAGACACATATACAACAAGAGAGGGAGAGTGAGAGACAGTGGGAGAGATAGAGACATAAAGAGGGACGTATAGACAGAGAGAAAACAGAAGTCCAGCGGTGACTTCGAAGGAATAAATGTAATGCATAAACTTAGAGAAAGTTGGAGGTGAATTGAGTGATAGGTGGTGTATTTTTTCACTCCGTAAAAAGGCATTACAGTGAATTAGACAGTACGTGGATTGCTAGAAATAGGAGCCAATACACCACCAACTCGACCCCCACATTCTCTTTTCGGAAAATAAGTGCACAGTTATCTGCAGAATGGTGAAATTTATTTACATGATACGCAAAGCCTGAAATATCAATTTTGTTTGGTATTTTCAGTGGTCAACGTCGAAACGAACATTGTTTTTTTATAAGGATATACATACATACATACATACATACATACACACACACACTCACACACACATACAAACACACACACACACACACACACACACACACACACACACATATATATATATAATTATAAAATCTGATAATTATTCATATATTAATTAATATCGATTAATTATCAGGAGGCCAGCACATTTAAAGAATCAAAGAGATTCAGAAATAGACACAAGATGTGATCTATTTCTAGCGCATTAATTGTCCACGTTAGTGGTCGACGTTATTTTTTAAATATATATATATATATATATATCGAACTATCTACTTGTGTATATACATATAGAAAATTATGCTCGCACACACTCACATATACATGGATACAAACACCGCTGCACGCACATGTAAACCCAAACGTGTGCGTACCTATTAAGTTTTCTGTGATTCTTCGTAAATCGATAAAATCGATATCATCACAAGTAACAATCAATCAATCAGTCAATCAATCAAGTGCTTTAAAATTCAATCAACATGTATTTCATGCAATTGAGATAGATACAAAAACTGTTTGACACTTCCTGAAAGAGAGAGAGAGAGAGACAGAGAGAGAGAGAGAGAGAGAGAGCGTTTGAGCGAGCGTGTGGAAGTTTGTGTTTGTGTGTATGTGTGTGCGCACGTGTGTGTGCAAGTATGAAGAACGTGCATACGTTCAAGAAATGTAATAAAGAGACATTGGAAATAAAGCAAGTTGACAGTTGTAATTGAGAATTGTTTAATTCTAATTCGATGTATCAATCAGTGATAGATTGACTGCCCTAGTAATGTATATTAGGGAGTATTATCAGTAACTCAATTGCGCTATTTTGCTGGTCTCAATTTCGATGAGTGAGAAAGTTCATCCTTCTTGAAGCAGTACCTCGGTGAGGATTCATAATTTTGAAGGTCGGAACACCATTTTTTCTTTATTCGCCGTCCCGTTCTAGTTCCTTGTATTAATTACGACAGAGTGATGATGCGGGGTAAAAAGACGCACAAGTGTGTAAGATGCACCTAAATCGTATATAGGACCCGAGTTGATTTTTTGAGGCATTTTTAAAATAAAAAATTCTTACATACCATCATATAAGGTACTTAGAAATTCGTTTGGTTTCTGCTTCAGTAAATTTCGGCGGAAGAAAACTTTCACCGAGGAAGTGAGTTTCAATATGCAGAGTTGTTTCCCACGCTTGCTGGAGTAAAAATTAAAAAGAAATGTAAGCGCGGGCATAGATGTATGGTTAAGAAACTTGTTTTGTATCCACGAAAATTCGGATACAGTTCCACAGCATGGCACATTGGATAAGTGTCTACTACTATGGTCCTGGACTGACCAATGCCATGTCAGTGAATTTGGTAGACAGAAACTGTGAGGAAACAAGGCGGCGAGTTGGCAGAAACGTTAACACGCCGGGTGAAATGCTTAGCGGTATTTCGTCTGCCATTACGTTCTGAGTTCAAATTCCGCCGAGGTCGACTTTGCCTTTCATCCTTTCGGGGTCAATAAATTGAGTACCAGTTACACACTGGGGTCGATGTAATCGACTTAACCCCTTTGTCTGTCCTTGTTTGTCCCCTCAATGTTTAGCCCTTTGTGGGCAATAAAGAAATAAGAAACTGTGTGGAAGCCTTTCTCTCTCTATATATATATATAAGGGGCGTCACCACCACCACTTGACACCCGTGTTGATTTGTTTAATTTCCCACAAAAGTACCAAACTGAAACAAAGCAAGTGCTGGCGTCGATTTGTTCGGTGATACTCTTCAGGGCGGTACCCCAACATAGCCGCAGTCCTGTGACGAAACAAAATAGATTACTCACTGGCTAACGATATTTTCTATCCTTAATACATACTTCGGTCGTATTTCACCTTTTGTTTTACTTATATTTAGGACCCTTTTCGGTTATGAAGGGCCATGGGTTTGCACCTAGAAAGTTACCCTTTGGGGCACAAGTCTGGACAAAGTTGTTTATAGAAGACTAGCAGTCACCCGTGCATATCAGCCTCCCCTCTCCACACCACAAATGTTATCCAAGGGAAAGGCAAAGGGGCCGATACACCTTGGCACCAGTGACGTCGCAACTCCTTTCTGGAGCTGAGTGAACTGGAGCAACGTAAAATTAAAGTATCTTGCTGAAGAACATAACACACAGGCCGGTCCGGGAATCGAACTCACTACCTCGTGATTGTGAGTCCGACGCTCTAATCACTCAGCCATGCACCTTTACACTTATATTGCACTCATACTATTATGGGTATAGTCAGTTGAGTATTGCAGACTCACATTACAGTTAGCAATTATACAGTGCTCCCACTATTGATAACGGTGAGTTGTAAAAAGCATTGGTACATATTTACAAATAAATGGACTTAACCATCGAAGCTTAATTGTCGTAGAAATGGAGATGATGTAACAAATATGTCAATTGCAAATAATATTAACCCTTATTGACCCCCAGGTACTGAAGGAAGCTGTATGTGGTCTATCGACCTGCTAGAAATAATAGCCCTTACGTCTTACAGAAAGAAAGAAAAAAGGAAAGTACACACTGAAATAAGTAGTCCTATGAAGATATACAAAAAAAAAAAAAAAAGATGGGAAGGTTATGGTTGTAGCGTTGAGGATCGTAGGTCATCTTGATCAGAGCTCATCCTATGGTTAAACAAGAACAGCAGTGACGGCATTATCATCATTACCATTACCACAACTATCATCATCATCACCACCATTATCATCATCACCACCTCCATCATTACCACTACCGCCAACATCATCACCACCATTATCATCCTCATCATCATTACCATCCCGACCATCATCATTACCGCCTACACACTCCATCACTTTCACCATCTCCACGCTCCCCCACCACGTTCACCCTCCCACCACCGTCGTCATCCCCACCATCTCTACCACAGTCTGCACTACCACCATCCCCATAACAACCATCATCATTGCCTCCATCATCATTGCCACCATCTCCGCCCTTATCATCATCAGCTGAGACTCTCAGACCCAAACATATTGATATTTAATAATCCTCTTTTTATAAGCAAGAACAATAAAATTGCTTCTTTCTTAAAAGTTGACATTTAAGAGTACAAGAATATTTACTGTTTGAATTGCCATCTAAAGAGTTTATCGTTTACATTCGAGTTTTACTGAATTCTTCAGCCGGAAAATAAGTAAATTCACTTTATATGTTCGAGAAATACCATAGACTACCTATTTTATAACATCGATTTTTATTGTTGCTGTGGTGGTTTGTTTACTGGGTTCTTCTGCCTCACAATCTCTCTAAGGCTATTACTGAAATAAACTTGTTAAATGGTGTTTGTTGTAACTGTATGCACAAAGAAATATTTTTGACTCGAGATCGTTTGTTGAAAGTAGAAAAGATGTGTCGTGATATAATCATAAACACCATAGCCATCAATAGCAAGAGAGTGTGATTTAGTAGCATGTACGACATTACGAAAGCATCGTGCATGCTTGTGGCTACTAGCAAGTGAAAGTTACGAAAGCATACATTCTACCATGTTACATTCACTTGCTATTGACGGTTAAGATAGTTTTAATTACATCACAATACATTTTTCTTCGCTTCAACAAACGACCTCAGATAAAAAATACCAATTATCAAGTTAACGAGTTTAACAAAAATATCCATGGAGAGGTCGCTAAATGAGAGCGTTCACTAATTGTTTTAGGTGCCAGTATAGTCGAGAAGACACACAGACCGTCTCACCCTTGTTGAAATGGAACATCTACATCGTTACAGTTGTAGGGAGGGTAACAAGCATTCAGTTAGTACTCACTTCAGAGCAACGTGAAATGGAGTACTTTTCTTAAGGGTGTAATACGCAGTGAATCGTACCCACGACCTTATGATCAAGGGCCCAAAACCCTAAACACTAAGCTATGCGCCTTCACGTTATATGGTGTAAACATTACCCGTTTAGATCACGCAATCGTAACATTAAGAAAACAGCGGAGCTTCTACGTGGTCGCTTGACCTCGAAATAGCAGCCATCTTCTCTACCATCCTGGAAATAAAAAGAATACAAGTTACTTCGTCATGTAATCCTAGATATAGAGAAGGATGTGATGGTCATGGCTGGGTCGCTTTCAACCACGTTTATTTGTTTGATTAAGACTGATCTGAATTTATATAGAAACTATAGGCAACAATAAAGTTTTACTACAAAGCAAAAATAACATACTTCATTATTATACTCCATGTTCTATATATTTTGTATAAAAATTCTGTTATTGGGTTTCTGAAATATAATTGATTAGTGAAGATCATGACCATAACTATACACCAAGAGACTTTAATATTTAAAGGCATAGATGTGTGGTAAGAAGCTCGCTTTGCATCTAAATGATTTCGGGTTCAATCCGGCCCGGTAACTTGATCAATTATCTTTTACTATAGCCTCGGGCTGACCAATACCTTATAAGTGAATTTAGTATATGGAAGCCCGTCGGTTATATACATATATTGGGTCATCCCATAAATAATGCGGCTTTTTAAACTTCTTTTATTTTTCAAAATTAAGATAAGCAAAATTCTTTTTAATCTAAAGTATACTCTCCTTCATTTTCTACGATGCTCTTCCATCTATCTTGTAGAATTGCAAGGCCCCTCTTCCAAAATTCACTTGTCTATGACGAAAAATACTCCTCCAGTACTGTTTTGACCTCGTTTACAGAATTCATATTTTTTCCGTCCAAATGATTTTGAAGATTGCGGAATAAATGATAATCAGATGGGGCGATATGGTGGCTGTAGCATCATTCCCCATTCGAACTGCTCCAACCTTTGAAATGTCATCCTCGCTGTATATAGCCGACGGAAGAACACCTTTCATCTTGAAAACAAAGATAGTCGTTTTTCTTCCAACGCTGACTTATGTCGCTCAAGCTGTTCGCAGTAGATCTTTGTTATCGTTTGGTTTGGGTTTAAAAGTTCAAAGTGGACTAAATCTTTCATATCCCACCAAACAGATAACAACACCTTACGTGTGTGAAGACCTTTAGCTTAGGGTGCCGTTGTTTCTCCTTTCCCTACTCACTGTCTTCAGCACTTGACATTTTTGTAGAGAACCCATTTTTCGTCACCGGTCATTATTGGGTCCAAAAAAGGTTCATTCGTGAGACGTGACAGCAAAGAAGAGCACACATTCAATCCCTGAGCGCGATCAAACTCTGAAAGTTTGTGAGGAATACATCTTCTAGGCTGTAGTTTCCAGCTCGGAATTGCTGTAACCACCGTTGACACTAGCTTATGCTTATTGTCCGATCTCCATATACTGCATTTAATATTCCTCGCTCTTTCCGTTGCGTTTTTGCCTTTATTGAACTCATAAAGCAAAATATGCCGAATATGATGCTCCTTTGTCACTTCCATTATAGCTTTGAAAAAATAACTGTTAAAATCGAACTTCACTCTTTAAAAGTAGCACTAAGAATAAGGACAAAGTATCCCGTCCCCCTCCGACTTTTAGCTCAAGCAATTGAAAAAACCCCCCACATTAATGGAATGACCCAATATATGTCTGTGTGTAAGTGTGTGTGTAATTGTCGTCACCAGCTCTTGACAACCGGTGTCGGTTTGCTTACGTCCAGCCAAAGAAACATAGAATAAGTATCGGATTAAAAAACAATGTGCACTGGAGATCGATTATTTCGACTAAACCTTTCAAGGTGGTGCTCCAGTATGGAGCGCAGTCCAATGGCTGAAACTTATATATATATGTATATATGTATATGAGTGTATAAAAATTTATACACGAAGAGAAGACCATTAAATGGTCTTCTTACATACTAAAAAGGGCAGTCAAAACCCCAAGCCACGAAAAACATTCTTATTTCACCTGTCACCAACTTGCCTTCCTTGGGGTTGCTAAAATACATTATCGGTACCGCTTTTAGGGGTTAAGTCAATTATATCGTATCTTGTAGTTATTTTAATGATTGGTATTTATTTTATTGATCTCTCAAAGTAATGGGACATGAATAAACAGTTATAAACATAGATATCATCACACATGCATACTCACGCAGGGATACATAGCCAAAGTAGTCATTTGCAAGGGAGTATGAGCTGGGACCTTGTATCACACTTTTACTAATTGTTTCAGGTGCCTCTGTTGTCAGGAGCCGAACTATGTACACACACACACACACACACACACACACACACACACACACACACACACACACACACACACACACAAACACACGCACACGCACGCAGTTAATATAAACAGCTGGGCGCAACGTGATACCATACAGGAAAAATTCAATCGTCACTAAGTGTTACTGAGGGTACCGAAGCACCTACATTGTTAGAAATAAAGAGTTAAAATACACTTAATACTGTAGGAAGAGCGCATATGTATGCACACATACTGAAAGGTGAGCTAGCCAACACATGACCGACTCGAAAATCTTTAGACTAAACATCTAGTTTCGCCTATTCTGTAGGCATCGTCAGTGAGGACTGCTCGAATGGCACATGTACTGCTAATTCCGCCTGTTAGCATATATGTATTTATTATAATTTATGGGTGAGTTAGCGGAATGCTAATGTGTATATAAAATATTAATATAAACAGCTAGGTGCAATGTCGTACCATAAAGGAAATTATCAATCGTCGCTAAGTGTGACTGAGGGTGTCGAAGCACCTACATCGCTAGAAATAAGAGTTAAAATACTCTTACTGCTGTAGGAAGAGCATTTCGTGAGAACATGAAATAATTGTTTTTAGGAATAGCGGATCTCGAAACATACAGAAAGCTTTAAGTAATAGTTACAAGTTTTTGCACAGAACTAGTTATTTTTTAAGAGGAGGAAAGTCGATTAAATCGACCGTATTACTTGACTGGTATTTATTTTATCGACCCTGAAAGAATGAAAGGTAAAGTCAACCTTCAAAGAATTTGAATTTAGAACGTAAAACGAGTGAAATGCCGCTAAACATTTGTCCGGTGTGCTAATGATTCTGCCAAATAATGGGATGTAAATATTAGAGAGAAAAGTCTCTCTCCTCCCCACTCTCTCTTTGTATATATAGAT
>NC_068993.1:36028227-36033496 GCF_001194135.2 Octopus bimaculoides | reverse complement strand
TATACATACATACATATATTGATGCGTATCTCTAAGTGCTTCAACATTGAGCTCTACTACTTTTTGGTGGATACTACCGATTTATAACTCTTTTTATATTTCTTCCTTTATAGACTTATCCGCTTTCAATTGACTGTACATTGATTCGTCGTTAACTTTTTCTTTCCCCACCTTTTTTTGCCTGTCCATTTTGTCTTCTGAAAATCAAAGATGAAAGATAGCTATTGGGTTTGAACACCGGATAAATGTAATAGTCTTATCAGATTCTTCTGCAGAAATTGTTTGCTGTTCATTTCGGATTTCTCTTCGTTTATCCATCAAATTTATCTTCACCTGAAAAAAATCACAAATAAATATTTCATCTTATTGATTAACACAACATTAATCTACACTAAAACTAACAAAACAAACAAAACCATATCACCATATTTGACTACGTTCTCTGTCTTTGGAGCTACCAGACTTTCCGATATTGTATTTCAGGACGGTCTGTGGCAAATATAATTTATTGCACCTCAGCCACTGTTTCTGCTTTATAGTAAATCGAATGCTTATTTTAGTAAAGAGGGAAGGAATTTGTTCGTTTATTACAACAATAAATCGTTTTAAAATTCAATTAAAATGACATTTCTTTCAATTTTGAATTGTAAAATTTCCTTTATGAATGAAAATCAATGAATATAAATGTAAATTATTTTCTTTTGTTTTCAAAACTATTTTCTTTAAAGACATTTAATTCAAAACTGAGACCTTTCTTTGATTAAACAAATCATTAAACAATTCGGTATTGAAATATCTAATTCTTTAAATACTTACTGAGTTTGGAGTAAGGAACAATGCCTAAGATTTTTGTAGGCCCTTCTGAGACTGGTGAGCTTGATAGTGCAAATGTTTAAGCAGTTGCAGGTCAACATTCATAGGAAAAATATGAGCAGGGCGAAGATCTGAAAAGTTCAATGGACCGGCGTTCGGATGAAGAAAGACTGAGTGTAGTGGTTAGTGCAAGCTAAGAGGGTTGGACGCAGCAAGATTGATGGGGGTAGTGATACGAATGGGGCAGGTGTGCCTAAGATGTGGAGGTTCGAGACCAGTTCTGAGGCCATTACAGTAAAGACAGAAAGTCAGAAAGTGGAGACAAAACATACCTATGGACAGATACTGGGGTGTATCTGTCAGTTACTGAAAGCCAATCAGTCGAGTGGTTCTTTTTTGGACGCGGATCATATCGTGTGTTGTCTATGTGCATAGCAGCACCATCTTAGATGTGGGAGAACTTACTCGAGCCTCGTAGAGTGTCCAAAGCTGTTAAGGATTGAAATACTTTCTAACTCCCAAGAGAAGGGCCAGTCTTTTAGATGCGATCTTTGTTAGGCATTTATAACTTCTGTAAAATAATTCTGCAGTTTATGATCAATAGAGTGTATTTGCAAGCATGGCTTCCAAATATCACAGTTCTGACATATTGACTTCCGTCAGCTTTGATGTAATCAAAGTTAGCATATTCCTGACCAGGCTGTGTACAGTCTACAGAGAGATTCTAAAATAAATTTTCGTAAAAAGTATTACGTAAATCATTGAAAATATATTTCATCATTACTTCTGTACAAGAATAAATCTCACCAACAGACGAGAAACAAGGATTGATATGAATGGAAATGGGGACATTCCAAATCATTTCAGTAATTCGGTAATACTAATGATATGAGGACGTACATACTAATGATATGAGGATGGCTGTTCAACCATTCTGCCTCATGTAGTGTATATAGATTAGTTGTCGACTTGTAAATGGAAATCTCTACCTGTGTCTCTACAATACATTCTTGCGAGCCGTATTGCATTAGATTGGAGGTACGTTGAGAATGGCGCAAAGTGATATGGAAAAAACATTTTATTTTCACCACTATCTGAGTGTAGTGGTTAGTGCAAGCTAAGAGGGTTGGACGCAGCAAGAGTGATGGGGGGTGGAGATACGAATGGGGCAAGTGTGCCTAAGATGTGGAAGTACGAGACTAGTTCTGAGGAGTAGAGGCCATTACAGTAGAGGTAGAAAGTCAGAAAGTGGAGGCAAAACATACCTATGGACAGATATTGAGGTGTATCTTCGTAGGATTTGACAGTCTAAAATCAATCGATGCTGCAAAAATGATACATGAATACAATATAACCTTTATCTGTATTGGAAACTCATTGGCATCTGTTCGGGTCCGTTTTCAGGGCGATCTGCTCAGGCTCTGATAGAATCGCCATACCGAATTATTTTAATGGATCTGGTCTCAAGCATTCCTCACCCGGTTACGTATCTGATTCCTTTTCTATTAACTCTAAATTATGACTGCACTCTGACTGACAATTTCCTGAATATGAACAAAGAACTTCAAGGACTTTACTACCAAATAAATAAATAAATAAATAAATAAATAAATAAATAAATAAAAGAAATTGAGAATACCTGTAGTGATTCAAAAATATTGATATAAAATAATTTAAGTATCGAACCTTAAAAATTACCACGCATACCTTTAATATCCCAACTGGAGGTTATGGATATTAAAGAAGCTGATAATACTCAGGTTGTATCAAGCTGCGACAGTTCTGTTGTCAGACACGTAAGTATTCTGCTTAAAGGTTTTAGCCAATACATTTATTTAACAGACAGACTAATTATTTTCATCAGAGAATTAGTTAGAATAACAAGATGTAATGAGTGAAAAATGAAAGGAAGGATTTGGACAGAGGCATGTTATTGAGGGAGTTATAGACATGCAGCTGTTTGAGGTAGTTGAAGAGGAAAAAAGGTTGGGGTAGTTGGAGAGAGCAGAGGGTTGAGGGAGTTATAAAGGCAAAGATCTGAATTTGATGTTGATATTTGTGTTCTAAAGTTAGAGATAAAAGATAAGTGCTGACAACTCTTACAAACTGCCTTCATATTCCACCAGAAAAATACTGTTTCGACCCAAGAAGTGAAACTACAAATAAAGGAAGAACAGAAAAAAAAAACATTCCAGAATATTTCCTTGAAGATGGAACAAGCGTAATCAAAGGCACAGTAGTGCAAAAAGTGTTTCTAAATTAAACACAAAGCAGGAACTTTTGATGGGAAAAATATAATTGATTCAAGCTCATTATAAAAAGTCAGGGTATAAGGAAACACAGTTAAAAAATGGCGCCGGCCAAACTGCTTCACTACTACTTGTACACCAATATATATCCCACACACTCATATTTTCCCTCCAATAATTGGCTTGCATATTTCTGTTACAACTATTTACTTTTTGCTAAAATATTAGTTTATTTACTCCAATGCTATCTGGTTTCTTTGAACCAAAACCAGGTGTTTTCTTTCCAATTTTCCGCTCTTTTCTTTCCTTCTTTTTGACGAAGGACCTATTTCCGAAACATCGAATTATTTTCCTTTTTTTTTCTTCACAGCAGAAATTTGCTGGCTTTGTTCTTTCTAGTTCTTTTCTGCTTGTGTCGCTGTTTTTACTTGGATATTAATTAACTGTCTGTCTGTATACACACACACACACACACACACACACACACACACACACACATATATACACCGTGCGTGTATTTGATAAAAAAGTTATGCTAGATTATTATTATTATCATCATCATCATTATTATTATTTTTACGACGATTCTTAAGATGAAGTGATAGATATTTCGTTCATAATTTAGCTTTCAACTCAAACAGAAAATTATATATTACACTCATTTCTTTATAAATATCCATTCAGTTAATTTTTTTTCTTCAAGTCTGTGGTTATTTGTTTTTACGATCACACCTTCATGTGTGTGTATGTGTGCTTATGCACACACACACACACACACACACACACACACACACACACACACACACACAAATATATATGATGCACATTTGGACGGAAAGAAGACGAATCTTTAGTGCATTTATCCATAGTCTTCGCGTGATTGGATTATATATTCTTCACAACATAAGCTTCAGTCACGACAGCCTCTTCAGATTAACCAAATGACCAAATGAAGTAAATTCTTGGTAATTAGATTGAGATAGTTGGCTTCAAAGAATTCCTTAAGTCTTTTTGCATGAATAATTTCCAAAGAACACATTATCGAATATGGCACAGTCCTTTCAGGAACGACGCCAAAATTATGATCATTTTATTAATTTAGGAGGGAGTGTGTCACGTGAAATAACGAACCAACCTACGGAGTTCTTTGTGTGTTTATGCTTCGTGTCTGGAAACCTAGAAATAAAGCAATTGTTTGCTTATTTAGTTTCATCTTGCCTCTTCAGCCGTTAAAAGTTTCGCTCTAATGCAAATTATGTTTAAGTATAACAGTAGGGGAAAATATCCAGACACCGTTTGCTTTCAATGCAAATGGTGTTCTAGCATGTATTGTGAATTAAGGCAAGAAATGCTTATTAATTCAGTTTGATCTAATTAATCAACGTATCAAGGAAGAAAGGAAGAAAGGAAGAATAGATCATTAGAGTAATGATTTTTTTCTCCTGTGAAAACTAGCAGGGGAACCAACACTGAAATTTAAATTAGATAAAAATTGATTAAAAATAGAACTTGGTTGGTAATAAGAGAGTTGTCTCATCTTCGATTATAGGATGCCAGCATGCAGATAGAAAGACAACACTCGTTGATGAACGTCATCACTGAATAGGTAATAAAACTGCCTGCGACTCAAATATCCGCCACAAGATTTCGATTCTTGTATTCGAAGCCATTTCCTTACATTTATACCAGTTCTACTCTTGAGGATGACATGAATGACATTACGTACCGTTCGTATGTTCACGATATAAATATTTGGGTTATGTATCAAGTCTAATGGCCACTAATATACATCAAATATACGCAAGCCGACGTGGTTACTCGATCTGCAGGAGATAGCAAACAAATCTCCTTCAGATTTTACTGTGTCATCTTAATAGAAAGTAGCATATATTGGGTAATATAATCTTAAGCATACTATCCGCGTCATGTATCGTACACTTTCGCAACGCGTTGAAGATACAAAAATAAAAGACTTTCCGATTAAGCGCGAGTTCTCCAGTCGGATGAAGCCAGAGAGATACTTTGTTCTAACCTTCTCATAATGTTTGCTTGAGAGATATTGGGATGGTTTGCCATTATCTTTCCCATCAGGATGGCCGTTGGCCCACAGCGAGCTCATCTGCCTTTAGACAGGTCTTGTTTTTAGTCCTGCTGAGTGACCAGACACCATCCTCACAACACAAGAATAGCATATATATATATATATA
>NC_068993.1:36023075-36028064 GCF_001194135.2 Octopus bimaculoides | reverse complement strand
TGTGTGTGTGTGTGTATATATTTATATATATATATATATATATACTTGCACCTTAAAAGCCGCACTCCGTAGACACTTTGGCTAGCTCCTGCGGAGGGCTCTATAAAAGCGGGCACGCGCACACACACACATATGTAGATGTGTGTGTGTATGTTTACTAATGCGCGTTTGTGCATGTGTGTGTATATCTGTGAGATTTAAACATCTTCCGTCTTATCCAAAGAAATTTCAATCATTCTTGTTTTGTGATTATGACGTCATAATATCGATGACGTTTCTCGTGGATTTTGTTTTAAAACAAATCTTTAGTCTCTTTAAGGAATGTGTACGCTAGAGGGCGTGAGGGGTACTCAAGCAGTTGAAGACGTGTGAAGTGAGAGTCGTCTTCACCAGTGTTTGTGGGGATGTTTTATTGTACCTTTAAGTTTTTAAACACCCAATGTAACATGCTGGTTGGTAGCATAACATAGTTACGAGGTATACAGTAGTGTTACTGTAACTGTACGAACTTTTAGCCAGGCGATTCCAGTACAAGAAACCCAGGCGGGGTGGTAGGGTCAACCAGAAACATTCCTCACTCTCTATACATTTCTGCAGAATGATTTATCTCAGTTCTGTGATAGTAAAGAGAAATAACAATAACGTTAAATACAATCAATATGTAGAACATGAAATAATTGTCACTTAGCATATAATTAATGCCTATTTCAACAGAATGTAACCAAGGGCCAAGGAGCATGAGGTGCAGGTGGTGCGCTTGCACCCACTAAAGGTTTTTAGGGGGTGCAAAATCAAAATTTGCACCCCCTTCATACTTTGCCAGATTTAGAAAATAGTGTCTAAATATTGATCTGTAAAAAGTTGCTTGGAGTTAGGTTTCTTCTCAAAACAAGAAGAAAGGACAAAATGAATAAAAGAAAGCCCAAAATGTTCACTGATGAAGCTGGTCATAATATTCTCAAGGGAATTCTTCACAACGAAATTGCCTTCATTGTGCAGCTATGTACATTCTTCATTTTCTCTGAATACTACAACTGACCCATTATCATCATCATCATTGCCATAACATTCTACTGCTACAACCATAACTACTACTAACTGTCACACCTTTCTTCCCACCACTGTCCACCTCCATGATAAATCTGCCAACAGTAAATAAAACAAAATCTATAAACGCATGATACCCCAGAATATGCCAGTTTTATCAATGCAAGAAACTATGCATGCGCAGCAGCTGCAATTTTACTCACTTCCTTGGGACAAAACACGCAATTCGTACAAGCAGCACCACCACCACCACCACCACCACACGTCTTATTACTTTCATCACATTTGCAACGGAGCTGTTGCTGCACATATAGTCATACTAGACTGTACCGAGTAAAAAAGCTACACTGGTTGTCTTTCGCCATAAACGAGCTAAGTCTTCTCCCTGCACTGCGGAACTGGCTGGATTCATGCCGTCTTCGCACTACAATTGGTCCCAGTCGTCTCTCTTTTCTCATGGTGCTTGTTGTACCCAATCTCTTAGATTCCATACGATTCACTACACTCAGCTATTTCTCTTCAGAATCTCGTGTGGATTCCTCTTGTTTATACAATTTGTTCGACTGGAGATCCATCAGGTGGTTTCAAGGTCCGCTAGAAATAACAGTTAAATCTCGCTCACTACATAAATGAATTAACACAAAAGACATGGGAAAATATCAATGAAGAACATTCTTTAAAATATTTATCTTACAAAAGGCATGAAAGAAAGGAGATTGGTTGTATTTAGGGTCAAAGGGGTGAGTTTTTATCTTACTGAGACAGTCGGTGGCTTCATGTTTCTCATTTCTAATACTTTAAGTACCGGAGGTACCTGCCTCAGTGTTTAAGGGTTGATACGAAAAGATGTAAGGAAGAAACATTGGACAATTTAAATGAGCTAAAGTTTATGGAGAAAAGTAACTTCAAGAAAGCCCACAAAGTTTGCGCGGGCGAGTATGTGTGTGTGTGTGTGAGAGAGAGGGAGAGAGAGAGAGAGAGAGAGAGAGAGAGAGAGAGAGAGAGAGAGAGAGAGAGAGAGAGAGAGAGAGAGAGAGAGAGCGATGTTGCACATAAACGACATTCTTAGTCCCAAACATATTGTAAGCCATATTGTCAAATTGTATTTGAAGCTATAGTGGGTATATGGTATTTATCGAAAATTAATGAGGAAACCACTTAACTTTATTAGAGACTAGCTTAAAAGCTGTATTCCGTGCGGACTTTTAAACTAGCTCCTGCGGAAGATTAACTGGGCCTGCGACACAAAGCTAAGGACAGCTAAATAGCATAACTATAATAATGATTATATGCCCTGCTGGTGTTTGATCAGAGGTTAAGGATGGAGGAGAATTAATTCTATAATGCAATTATTCTATTGTTCCAGTCCCAAGTTGAATTCCAACTGTTGGTCAGCTTTTGACCTGGACGTAAAATTAACGAAGTGAATGTCATTTATCTCCCCTTCATCTCTGATGTCATCTAACAAACGCCGACCAAGAAGACATGAATTTGCCAAGCTGAGGGTCTGCTCAAAATATCCCTATAAACATCAAAAACAAGGTGAAGATGACTCTGACTTCACTCTAGTCTTCAGGTGCGTCCCCCGGCTCACACATTCCCTAGCCTCTAATCACCGCGAAAGGTTGAAAGGGACTGAATATTATTTGAAACGGAGGCCTTGGAGAAAAAACGTTTTCGATATTGTGACGTCATAATGACAATATGAAGAAATATAGGAATCTCTGGACTAGACGAGAAATTCTTGAATGAATTTCACAGATAGACGCTACATGCGCACGCAATTCCTCTCAAAATATCTTAATGTTTTTTTTTCTTTTTTCTATATATTTATACATATGAAGTATGTATTTGCATTAATGTGTGTGTGTGTGCGTGTATTTGTGTGTATATACGCATTTGTGCGCATGTGTGTGTGTGTGTGTGTGTGTGCGTGTGTGTGTGCATACCCATCAGTTTATCAACATATACTGCTACAAAGGCGGTGAGCTGGTAGAATCGTTAGCACACCGGGCAAAATGCTTTTCGCCATTTCGTCCAATCCCGGGATCATTCTGATTCTAAAAAGGTACAGTATGTCTTATGTAGAGCAAATGTCGACTGAGATAGAGGGGTCGTAGACAGACAGAAATTCACTTTTATTATAATAAGAAATATGAAGAAAATATGAAACGTTTCCATGGCAGCAAACTTGTGTTTTATTTAAACACTTACCTAGTTTTTACTCTTCTCTCTGCGTCTACCCGTGGACTATATGTTGAGTAACCATTATTTCGTGTTCATAGGGTGATAAGCTGCAGACTGGTTAGCACGCCAGCAGCACTTCATCCGCCTTCGCAATCTGCGTTCAAATTCTGTCGAGGTCGACGGTTCGTTTGATCCTTTTGTGATTGATAAGATAAGTATCAGTCAAGCGTTGGGGTCAATATGATCGACTACTCACTCCACCTAATTTCAAGCCTTGTTTCCTACAATAGAAAGGAATATTTCATGTGTGATTTTTATTTACCGATCCTTACTCTCATATCTCCTTACAGTTAGACGATTATTTACAACGAAATATTCTGTGTGAATATATCGAGAATGAAATATCGTTTCTGGTTGCAACCTCCAGGTTTCCTGCCCTGAAATTGCCTGGCTAAAAGTTCATACGGTTGAAGGAACAATACCGGACACCTTGTAACTATGTTATGGTACCAACCAGCATGTTGCAAAGGGTGTTTAAGAACTCAAAGGTGCATAAAACGCCAGACTCACACAATTGTGTCCCCGTGTTTCCTGATAACTTCCAGAAAAATGGGTATATTTTTAAAGAAATTTTCTACAAATTCCTCTCAGATGGTGTAGAGTACAATTATATCGGAATTTAATGTGTAAAAGAAACGGGAAAAATTTGCGAAAGTAAGTACACACATATATACTGACACACATAACAAATATATCCACAAAATGGAACTTGAAATTTCGAAAAAAATTGGTGTCTGTCACTCTATATGTGTTCGCGACATCTATTGTTTTCACATTAAATTCCGATCGTTGTAATGTACGATATCTGAGAGGAATTTGTAGAATATTTCCTTGAAAGATATCCATTTTTTTTCTGAAAGTTACGAGGAAACAATTGTGTGGTGGACATACTTGTGAGGGTCTGTTCAGTATATCCCCACAAACACAAAAGCAAGGTGAAGATGACTCTGACTTCACTCTAGTCTTCAGGTGTTCCCTAGCCTCTAATCACCACGAAAGGCTGAAAGAGACTGAATATTATTTGAAACGAAGGCTTTGAAGAAAACGTTTTCGATATTGTGACGTCATAATGACAATATGAAGAAATATAGAAATTTCTGGACTAGACGAGAAATTCTTGAATGAATTTCACACATAGATGCTTCATACCCATGCATACACTAGCATACACGCATGTACACAAACAAATATTTACATATATAATGTATGCAGTTAGATTAATGTGTGTGTCTGTGTTTGTGTGTGATGTGTGAGTGTGTTTGTGTGTGTGTACGTGCGTGCATACCTATATGTCTATCAACATATGCAAATACAAAGACGGTGAGCCACATTTCGTCCGTCTTCATATTCTGAGTTCAAATTTCGCCGAAGTTTGCAGATAATTGTATTTTTTTTTGTGTAATTTTCACTGGTCTTGCCCGCTTTACGTTTTTGTTGCTTCGCTAAATTCCCTTTGAGAATTATTCGGTCTTAGGAGACACATGACATGTGATCTTTTTCTAGCGCTTGACCAGTCCACCTACTGGTCTCCTGTATATATACTCGTATATATCTTTATATAAACATATACAATAATCCTTGAGATCTCAGATATTTTTCTGAATCTCCCTGATTCTTTTAATGTGCTAGTTACCTGGTATTAAATTGGTATTAATTAATATCCAATTTTTTTTTACCCCATTGTTTAATTTAATT
>NC_068993.1:36019665-36022274 GCF_001194135.2 Octopus bimaculoides | reverse complement strand
CACACACACACACACACACACACACACACACACGATGTGAAGCTGCTTGTTAGAAATAACGAAGAGCTAGTAGTGCTGCAAACATCTGTTAAAGAATTCAGTAATGACATCGGGATGGATTTTGGCCTTGATAAGTGTGCTAAAGCAACTTTTGTAAGAGGTAAGATCAGGCAAACAGCTTCCATTAAATTAGATACCGACACTACCATCAAAGAACTTGATCCACAAGAAAATTACAAATACCTGGGGATAAACGAATGAGATGGTATACAACATCCTACCATGAAGGAAAAATAAGAAAGGAATATTACAGGAGAATAAAACTCATACTAAAAACTGAAATCAACTCTAAAAATCGCATTGAAGCCATTAACATTCGGGCACTTCCAGTAATCCAATACAGTTTTAACATCATTAACTGGAATCTTACAGAACTCCAACGGCTTGACAGGAAGACAAAAAAACTACTAACATCTAAGAACATGCACCATCCAAAAGCAGATGTTGATCATCTGTACCTACCTAGAAGTAATGGGGGAAGAGGAATGATGCAGGTAGAACTGTGCTATAAGACCTCCACAATAGCAATGAACTGGTACTTATCCAGTACAGAGGACTGGACGCTGCGACTTGTGTGCAAACATGAAAGCAGCAAAAGATCACATTCAAGGAAGCTTGCAAATTCGCAAGGAAACTTGGCATTAATCCTGAAATATTTGAAGAACCTGAAATCACTGCCACAAAACAAGCAAAATGAATCAAACAGACTGCAAGAAAGAACGAGCAGAAACAAATTGAGGAGTGCATGGATAGTATATACTCCGAATTCGAAATGCTGATGTAGATCAAGCAACAACCCAACAATGGCTGAGAAGCTCAGGACTGAAAGCAGAGACTGAAGGTTTCATATTGGCGGCACAAGATCAAAGCTTGCTCACTAACAGCTACCAGGCTAACGTTCTTCAAAACGGCTCTCACCCTATATGCAGATTCTGCGACACATTTGACGAAACAATAGACCATCTCGTCTCGCTATTTTCTGTGCTGACACCAAATGAATACAAAAGTCGCCACGATAGGGTAGGACAATATTTACATTGGAAAATATGTACACACTAAAAAATCAGCACTCCTGCTTACAGGTATGAACATCACCTTGAGCCAGTCGTTGAAGGTAAAAATGTCCCTATCCTCTGGGATTTTCCAATCAATAGCGACAGAACGATCCAGGCTAATTGACCAGACATAATTATTAAAGACAAGGGAAGAAAATACTTGTAGACAGACTAATAGATGTAAGTGTTCCCACTGATGAAAATATATCTGTCAAGGAATTTGACAAACCAAGTAAATATAAGGACCTGGAAATTGAAATACAAAAGATGTGGCATCTTAAAACGCGAACTGTTCCTGTTATTGCAGGTTCCCTAGGTAGGATAAAGAAGCGATGTCAGAAACATATAGATAAGATACCAGGAGAATCATGTCTCAGAGAAACCTAACAGATTGTACTGACAAGCACTACCCACATCCTTAGAAAAACCCTAACCATTTAAATATCGGTGTTGTATTACATGAAGATATTTCGCTAATTCCCCTTTCCAATCTTTCAGTCATACTGTAACATCTCTTATCCTTCACTCTCCCCATGACACTAGGTGTGTCTCGGCAAGTGACTGTAACAAACATGCAGATTAAAAGTAAATAATAATAATAATAATAATAATAATAATAATAATAATAATAATAATAGTAATATTGACTGGAATAGTCGCAGAGTCAATGTACGAACATCTGGAGAAAATGGAGTGCTGCCACATGAGCAGTAGGGTTTCAAGCGTAAGTGCAGAGGTACCAAGGATCAACTCCTGGTAGGACAAACTGTACTTAGAACTGCAAGAGGAGGAAAAGTAACGCAGCCATGTCATGGATCGATTATTGTAAGGCGTACGATATGATCCCACATTCTTGGATTATGGAATGTATGAACCTATTTGGTATTGCATCGAATGTTGAGCGATTGCTTGGAAAAAGTGTGGCGAAGTGGAGGACCGAACTAACAGCATATGGAAGAAGTTTAGGGTCAATAGAAACCAGGAGAGGCATCTTCCAAGGGGACTGCCTGTTCCCACTGATCTTTGTACTGTGCATGATACCAGTAACATTGATTCCGAGGAAAGCAAAGGCTGAGTATGTATTCAAAAGCCGCCTACAAAAAGTCAACCACTTATTATTCATGGATGACATCAAACGCGACAGAGCTGGGATCTACATACACTGGAAGCTATGCCAACACTATGGAATAACAACAGAAAAAAGATGGTATAGACACACGTCAGAAAAGGGTCACAGAAAACGAGAAAACAACCATACTCTGGGAAATATGCCAATGCACACAGATAGAGAAATTAAGGCTAATAGGCCAGATATAGTTGTAAGGCTAATAGGCCAGATATAGTTGTCAGAAATCATGAAGAAAAGAATGCTTTCTACTTGATGTATCAATACCAGCAGATGACAACGTTTCCCTAAAAGAAATGGAGAAACTTTCAAAATACAAAGACCTGGAAATAGAGGTAACTCGAATGTGGAATCTAAAAACAGAAACA
>NC_068993.1:36015606-36018106 GCF_001194135.2 Octopus bimaculoides | reverse complement strand
CCAATGTAAAAATGATTATAAATTTGTAGAAGATTCGACTGCTTCATTAACTAGATCGAATGACGCTCTAGAACTGTGGTTCTCAACCGGGGTCCATATGACCACAGGGATCTATATAAGATACACACAACCAAAATAATATAGTGGGGATTCACAGTAGTATAGTAACGGTAAAAAAAATACTCTGTGTTTATTGCAAGAAAATAATTGGTTTCTTTCTCTAACATTCTACACAATTCAACATACTAAGTAAATTTGTGAAAAAGAAAATAGGAATTTAGAAAGAAAAATCTCTAAAACTAGTTTTTAAACATTGAATGTCTATGGGGGTCCACCAAAATACAATAGTAATCAAAGGGACCAAAGATAAAAGAATAGTTGAGAACCCCCGCTCTAGAAGCTTGCCGACTGCTTAGGACTTCATTGTTGTTCTTGTTCAAACTGAAACAATGAACAGCCCGTCCAAGACTTTTATCCAATGTGTTCCTTCATTTTAAGGGTATGGTACAATTTGAAGGAGATTTAACTGCTATTTCTACCAGGTCATGTGACTACGTAGATACCCTCTTATGGACTCCATTTTTAGTTTGTTGATATATAGTTATGGAGATTGTTTGGTTGACTTACCACCTGGTTTGCTAGTTTCTTCGATGAAGAGTTTTGCCTGAAACATTGTTACTTGCAAGTAACTCTACAATTTACAATGCTTGAATAAAGACATTACAATAAATCGTGTTTTTATTTTTTATTTCTAAGGGAACTCTAACGTCTTAAAAAAGGTAAGACCTTATTAGATAATATAATTTAGACACACTGGTGAATAACAGCATGGATAATATATTAAAATACATTATCCACGGTGTTGTTGATCATGAGGTAATGTATTGTAGACATACTGTTTTTTATTTTATATTTCAAGTGGTGAACAATAGCGTCGTTTGTTTCAGGTTTCCAGTTGGTCAAATACTGGTTCACTGTATTTTGAAGGTAAGTGTAACAACGGAATCACATAAAGAATGCTTAAATTAACGAGCTTGCCAGTTATATCGGTTGATCGGTGTAAAAGTTTAAGTTGGGTATCATTTGGGCTTTTACAGCTTGTGCTGTGCTAGTGTCAGACGTGTTGTCAAAGGGCAAAAATGTTCAACTGGGCAGATGCGTTGTACCTAGTTATGTAAAGATAGCTGAACAGTGAAGCAGCAAGAAGAACGAGTAATATAATAGCTTGCGTTGATGATTTTAACTTCTTTGTTAACCATCAACCATGACAGACACGTTCATACTGCAATGATGTTTAATCAATTCTATTACAAGAAGACTCAGTGAGAAAGAATCAAGATTCTTTCATGTTAACCAGCACAAAAGCAATCTTAACTAACAATAAAAAAAAGTTAGTGTGATGGAGAAAAAAAAAAAAGCAGAGCAGAAACTAGTTTTTCTATTCAGTTCTGAAATATTGCTTCCTGGAATATTTGAATATATTAAGCATTGATACATAAGTGAACGTAGAAGTGAAACATCTCAGTAAATCCCTTTTCGACCGAAAAGTTTTAAAATACTTTACTATCCGCCACCATCTTTAATTTGATTTGTACTGTTTACGCATTGAGGTGAACGCTGGTAAAAACAGCAATTACACACACACACACATATATATGTATTTGTATATGCATATGTACATGTGTCTATGTCTTACGCACTCACATGTATATATGTATGTATATATATTTATGTGTATGTGCGTGTGTGTTTATACACATACACGTGTATTATACTAGTAGTCAGCCACAAAGAGCAGCTGTATAAGTTTGAAGTAAACGTTTATGTATGCACAAGAGATTAGGCTTTTTTTTATGATACAAATTGTATTAATATGTGGATACATTGAGAAGAATTAGTAGACAGAAATCATATTAGATCGTTACGTAGTTTAATAGTTTGTCAAGAAGACGAAAAAGTGTCACAGTGGATATAAAGAAAAATCAAAGCAAATCTTGAATTATGACAAAATTCAATTGGTTTTTCTGTAGGTTATAGATCTGATATCGAAGAGATTTTGTTTTTTATTTTAAATTATTTTTCTTCTGAAATTGATTGCAATGATTCATAAAGCGACTTGTACGTGATAATGGTTGACTGTTGTGTATAGAAAATAAAACTGTGACATGCTGGGTCAATGTTTGTTTACCTTACAAACAACTGTTCCAACGTATTAAAATATCACTTTGATCGAAAGAAAAGAATGAAGATGCAAAACCGACCAAACGACCGACCTACCGACCAAACGACCAACGGACCAAACGATTAACTAACCTTTTCTTTTAACATTTTTTTATTTTTGGCTTGGAATTTGCGCCATTCGCCCTCGCAGCCTCTTCTCGGAGTAGATGAAGCCTCTAAAAATCGATGTTCTTCTTAACCATCTATAAATTGATGACTACAAGGAAACACACACACACACACACACACACACACACACACACACACACACACACACACA
>NC_068993.1:36010094-36015466 GCF_001194135.2 Octopus bimaculoides | reverse complement strand
AGAGAGAGAGAGAGAGAGAGAGAGAGAGAGAGAGAGAGAGAGAGAGAGAGAGAATGAGAGAGAGAGGTTGATTAGGTGAACATGAGTACTACTGGTATGGTATCAGCTAGCTCTGAGGAACTGAGGGTAGAGCAGTAGAAAAACCATTGTGAGGAGACAGTAGGTCTTCGACCTAAAGGCTGAAGTGTGTTGCTGAGTAACTTCATACCAAACAGTCGTCTGATGATATTTTAAAGTCTATGATGACTTTATATGTATTACAAGTGTATTGCAGTAACGTCCCAGATGTGGGATCTTGTTTAAAGAGCCACAACTTAATGCTATTGCGTTATAGGTGTAAGAGTGGCTCTGTGGTAGGAAATTTACTTCCCAATCACATGGTCTCGGATTCAGTCCCACTGTGTGCTATTTTTTCGTGGCACTCCCGATGTAGGATGTCCTACATTTACTGTAGACTGCTTCCTATACCACAAAGGTCCTGGAGCACATTTTGAAGTCATTGATGGGCAATTGGATAATGTGCACTCCACGATGCTATATGTGGTATTATTCCACGTCAGAAATTTCCTCAAGAATTGACCGGTTTGAACCATTTGTGTGTTGAGTCCCTCCCTGTGGATCGTATATTGTATAGCAGCAGAAGTTGTCATCGAAATAGGGCAGTTTAAGGGAACACACGTCAGCCTTAGGATTATGGGTCCTCTAATGTGGTTTACTCACTTTAGTGTTTTTAGATGCAGTCGTTCGACCCTGGAAATTGCACGTTCGAGTCAAAGAACATATACATTCAGATGCATCGATAAATACCAGACCTAGGATTTCAAGGTATCCATCAGGGACATTCAACGCAATAAACAATGTCAGAATCATGGAACCTCCTCCTTATCAACAAACTGAGACCGGCCATAAACAACAGAAAAGCACTCCATATAGCAAACTGGTTACTATAGTAACGCCAGTCTGTGCATGTCATCTTCCTTCCCCACACATCTATAGAAATATATTTATTTTGGTTTCTTTTTTTTGTAGTTTGTTTTATATCTTCTCGCATTGTTCTGTCCTTACTCAACAAGTCTCTTGGATTGTAGATAAATGTTGCTACTTTTGCTCTTGTTGTTTCCATTGTTGTTGCAGCAATACAATTTCATTGTCATGAGATATTCTATGAAGAATAAATCTTCCTTATACACCAAGGAAGATTTAGTTTTGATATAAATTTTACGCACCCTAAAATGAAACGTTTTATTTTTTTTGTGACTGAAGTATCCAAAAGAAATCAACGGTCATCTAGCATGTAGGTAACTGAAAAAGAAGTAAGAATGAATCCAGTTTTGTTGATCATGCGCCATGAGAGACATGTTAACACAACAGTACTGTTAAATCACTTTTATTACTGTTCATGTTCGGTATGAAAAAAACGAAGCTTCTTTCATGTTAACCAGCAAACAAGTAATGTTAAACAAGAAGCAAACGAAAAACATTCTAGATTGAAGACTAGAAATATGGTGATGGTGGTGGTGAGTGGCTATATTGTTATTTGTTGCTATTTAGCTCTCGCCAGACTTATGCTCAAAAGCGTTCCAGCTATGACCATCCTGTCTCTTTGTACTTATTTCCAATGTGTTCTTTTAAGGACGTCACACAAATATTTATCTGGCAGATATGTTGAGCAAGAATAAATATAACTTTAGGATATTATATGTAATCTTAAATGTTATTGAATAGTGAAGCTGTTGATTAAAGAGAAATAAGACTTCAGATATTGATGAGAGAAGGTGAATGCTTGTGAAAGTAAGAGCAAAAGAAAAACACTGTTGTAATTTGATTGATCAGTACCTGTGGGGATTTTCATGTAAAGTGTATTGCATTCTAATCAGGCTTACAGTTCCAATAACAGATACAAAAATTATATCTATAACAGCATAAAGTAAATTTAGATGTGGTTGTCAGGTAAATGAGATGGAGAAACGAATATGGTTTTTTTTTCTCTTGGAATCAATAAAGACTGAGAATTGATGTGAAGGAAGGAAATGAGATTTGTATTATTGATAAAAAAAACCCAACTCAAAACTAAAAAAAAAAACGTATAAACAAAACAAAACAAAAGATTTTTTACTAACAAAGCCTTTTATAGGCATATATATGGCTAAGTAGGTATGAAGTTTATTTCGCAACCACATAGTCCCGGGTTCGTTCTGACTGCATGACATCTTGTATAAATGTCTTTTATTGTTAATCCGCGCTGATTATATGTCCTCTGGCACAGGCAAACCTAGGATTAGACGACAAATAGCGTTTTATAAATCTGAAAGTAAGGCAAGCAGATTTCTAGATTATAAAAATGCTTTCATGTGGTATACTGAGCTTCGTATATTTTACCCCAGTGTCACTTTGATGGCATGTACTGGTCTCTCACTCAATAATAATAATAATAATAATAATAATAATAATAATAATAATAATAATAATGATAATAATTTTCAATAGCAAGTGGCATATTCCGTAAAGAGCAAAAAGGATGTAAACGTGGATCTTATGGTTGTAAAGATTAGCTAGTTATCAATAAGATGATCTTGGAAGATTGTCACAAACCACACAAAAACTTGTTGGTAGCCTGGATAAACCATAAAAAGTTTTTGATAGTGTACCACATAGCTGGATTAAGAAATGTCTGGAAATGTATAAAATAGCACCTACTCTGTAGTCTGTACTTTTTGTCTGTAAGTATAAGATCATGGAGAACCACACTGACTTTGAACAGTGACAATAAATCTCTTAATGCTGGAGATGTAAGAATCTCATGTGGCATCTTCCAGGGTAACTCTCTATCACCACTCCTCTTTTGTCTAGTCTTAATACCTCTCTCGAAATTGCACAATGATGTACAATACGGTAAAAAAATGTTTGATAAAAATATAAATCATCTCATTTACATGGATAATTAAAAACTCTTTGCAAAAAAATGACCAACAACTACAGGGCTGACTAGCGATTGTTAAACAATTCAGTGATGACATCAGGATGCAATTTGGCCTCGATAAATGTGCAAAAGCTACCTTTATCAAAGGAAAAGTGACAGAAACATTCAAAGTTAATCTTGACCAGCAGAATGTCATAAAGGAATTAGAACCAGCGGAGAGCTACAAATATCTAGAGGTATTTGAAGGAGACGGAATCAAACATTCAGTTATGAGGGAAACGTTCAGAAGAGAATGTTATCGCAGGGTAAGGGCAATACTCAAGACAGAGCTGAATGCAAGAAACAGGATCGAAGCGATCAATACTTTAGCCATACCAGTCGTGACTTACAGTTTCAATATCATTAACTGATCAATTACTGAAATATGTAATCTTGACAGAAAAATACGAAAACTGTTGACAATGCATAGAATGCATCACCCTAAGGCAGATATAGAACGACTTTACCTGCCAAGAAAAGAGGGTGGCCGTAGACTTTTACAACTGGAATTAACAATGAAGATTGCCATAATCGGCCTAGACACCTATCTGAAAAACTCTGATGACTGGATATTAAAATTTGTCTCAAAGCATGAAAACAAGAAAGAATTATACTCAGTAACAAAACAGCCAAATGAATATCTACGTCAATTCCAAATACAACAAATTCCAGAATTAGACGTACTAGAAACAAACACAGAAAAAGCGTATGAAAACCCTGGCAAGAAAAACCTCTCAATGGCAAATACCCAAAGAAAGGTAATAGCGCCGATGTTGACAAAGCCCTTATCCATCAATGGTTAGTGGCTTCTGGTTTAAAATCAGAAGCAGAAGGGTTTATCATAGCAGCCCAAGATCAATGCATACTTACAAGAAACTACCAGGCTACCAGATTAAAGAACGGCAGCTGCTCAACATGGCGTGTATTTCAACAACAAAAGGAGACCATAGATCATGTTGTCTCCATGTGTAGTCTCCTTGCGCCTACAGAGTATCTCAACGGGCCTGATAGAGCAGCACAATATATTCACTGGGTAATTTGTAAAAACCTGGACCTGCCCCATGATAAAAACTGGTGGGAACACAAACCAACTCCAGTGCTTGAAAATGATCGCATCTCACTCCCCTGAAACTACACCGTTCAAACTGACAGAAAGATAGATGCGAATAGGCCAGACATTATATTAAAAGACTTCAGACAAAAATAATGCCTCCTCATTGATATGACTGTCCCAATCGATATAAATGTATCTGTCAAGAGCTATCAAAAGCTGAGCAAGTATAAAGATCTTGAAATAGAAATTGGCAAAATGTGGAGCCTCAAGACTAAAACAATACCTGTTGTCTTAGGTACCCTAGGAATGATAGCAAAAGGGGCTGATTGCTACCTAGCTCAGATACCACGATACTCCAAAATGGCAGAAATCCAAAAGATAGTGCTCATGGAAACTGCCCATATCCTACATAACATACTGTCTATGTAATCTCAAATTTTAAAACAAACTTATAATTTTCTTATGCTTTCTTAAACATTCTCTAGAACAATACTTTGTGAAAAACTAAATATATGATACCCTAGGCATAACACCAACATGACCGTCTAACTTGTTGTCTGTTGAGGTCTCTGGGTGAGACTTGGAACCAACTTGTACAAATACAAAGCAAAAGTCAAACATATAATAATAATAATAATAATAATAATAATAATAATAATAATAATAATAATAATAATGATGATGATGATGATGATGGTGATGTTGATGATTACATTTTTTTGCCACCAGGGCGAAGGATGAGGGACAATACAAAAACAGACATAAAGTGTTGGGGTTTACGTATAATGAAATGATATAAAGAAAGGAAAGAAAGAAAGTATACACTGAAAAAAGAAGAGACATGCATAGCATACAAAAGTCTTTTTTAAAATAGTGGCGGAGAGGATGATAGAGATGTGACCCTCTCGATATAGGAAAACCTCTAGGGATAATCGAGGAACTCCACTGTCCGAGATTTCCCTGAAACCATAGGAGCAAGTGTCTTCTTCAATTTCTTCTCTCCGACTCACAGGTCTACACTTAGGTAGGTACCATCCTCTCTTGCCATTTTCGCAACTTTCACTCACCTTTCAATAAACTCATTCGAGGACAGCACTTCCCTCTCCACTCTTAATTTCCTTTTCAAGTGAAACTTGAAGAAGTCAACGAGAGCTCTACCAAAGGGGAATGTGTATGTCTTCATGCCTTTCAGCCTTGTCCACCAAACAACCTCTTTCGCTACAGCCATCAGGCAAAGGAAAACTGCCTTGTCTGCCCGATTGAAGGAGGGTGGCAGTTCAATAATCACTACTGGCTCGGCCGACAGACGGATCCATCCCACACGTGACAGCAGCTGTTTGACATGACCTCACTAGTTAG
>NC_068993.1:36007540-36009430 GCF_001194135.2 Octopus bimaculoides | reverse complement strand
GAGACGCTCTAGTCTGGTCAAGCAATAATCGGAACAAGGCACGACTGTCAGGCGATAAATGACAACAGAGGCGATGTAGGCATTCGCCACCTCTGCCCTACCTTTCAGGGACAGCTTCATCTTAGCCCATTTCTGGGAAAGACTGGGCACCCTGTTCACTACTTCGTCCCAGTTCTTATCAACTTGGAGGTCGGGACCAAACCAGACAGCAAGCAGTTTAACTGATCCGTCTGTCCAGCATCCGACGACTCCGTCCGATGGCATCGTCCTGCCTCTCCAGGAGCCCAACTACAAACCCACCGATTTGTCGGTGCTGATTTTCGCCCCTGCAACCGACTCATATTTCTCATATTTCTCCGAAGGCGTCCGACACCATGACGCTGACGTCGTCCGTGTATACCAACACTGCCCTTCCTTGTCCCAGTTCGAAAGGGATGATCCTTAGCTGTTCCAACTTCGGCAGCAATTGCTCCCGTGCCAATACGTACAGAAGAGGCAACAGCGGGAAGCCCCTGACGGACCGAGCTTGCGATGCTAAACGGCTCCGATAGTGGCCGTTTCCTTTGACCACTGAACAAGTGCTACTAACTAGCAGAAGGCTTTTGACTGCACCAGCAATAAGATACATAAACTGTCATAAATGAATGGCAAACGAACGCGTAATAATCATGAATATCGAGTCTTCCTTTTAAGGCATAACATATCTAGGACTACTTTATACAAACTCGTCCTGTCTTTTCTTTCAGGGCGTTGGTCGTGGTTTTAGGGAAATGTTGCAAGTATTTTTAGCAGGTCGAGCAAACATATTCAAGCATTTGGCGACGGCTTCTCCAAGACCAGCAATTTCTAACCTGGAGGTCAAATTTCGGGATTCCAAGGGGAAATTATTTTTACGATGAAGAATCATTTCTTAGTCATTAAACATTCGCACTCTTTTTTTTTTCTTATATTTTCACATCTGTTTTCCTTGATGTTTATTTTCAGAAAATGTTTAATTAATACATAACTTGATGTTATGAAATAAATTGCGTTGTACATATGACTGCTTCACCCTTACCATGTGCATTTATGTGTGTATGATTTGAAAGAAAGAGAGAGCGAGAGAGAGAGAAAGAGCGAGAACGAGAGAGAGAGAAAGAGCGAGAAAGAGAGAGCGAGAGATAGAGAGAGCAAGAGAGAGAGAAAGAGAGAGAGAGAGAGAGAGAAAGTGAGAGAGAGAGAGAGAGAGAGAGAGAGAGAGAGAGAGAGAGAGAGAGAGAGAGAGAGAGATGGTGAAACGGTAAAAGCATGGGTAATGTAAATAATTGGTTAAGGAATACTGTCTTATACACGTGAATGCTGGTTTTTGTCTTGAGAATGGCTCTAATTGGTGCCTAACTCAATATCAGAGTGTGTTTTGTCTTGCTCTCGTCCATCCATTTACGGAATTCAAATCCCTCTGGAGTCTACTTGACTTTCATCGCCTCCGGCTTTGATATATTAAGCGTCAGTTTAAACATTCCTATCGATGAATTCGGCTGTGTAGCCACATCAACTTGGAAAGTTGGCGCTGTGCCTAAGTAAGAAACCATTATTATCCAAAACATGAAACAGGAAATATAAAAAGAACACAGAAAAGAAAATATAACAAAATATTAAAATGCTGCAAAAGAAAAAAGAAATCTTAAGAAACCGAATAATCAGAGAGCCGCTGATTTTTCTAAGAATTATGGAAACAATCAATGAAATAATTAAAAAAAAAAAACCCCAGAAAAAGCATGAAAAATACAATTCTTTTAAAGACGTGTGAATATAAGTTATATCTATTAGATAAATAGATCTTTCCTCAAAGAGTGATTCTGACGATAGTGTATGTATGTATGTATGTATATATATATATATATATATATA
>NC_068993.1:36006992-36007530 GCF_001194135.2 Octopus bimaculoides | reverse complement strand
ATATATATGTATATGTATATGTACGGATATACATATATCTTTATAGGTATGCATATATATTATATATATATATATATATATGTATATATTTTAAACATATGTATAAAACATACATGCATACATATATACGTACATACATATAGATATACATACATATATGCATAAGTATATATGTATCTATCTATACACATACACCCTTACCACACACGCACATGCACAAACACACATAGACACACATAGACACACATAGATACACGTCAGTGAAGAGCTATTTATGAAATGAGTTGAACCATATTTTCAAGTAAACAGCATTACTTAGCCGAACTATAAATACTTACAATATGTCTGAAGTAATGACAGACTTCTGCAACAACAGTACTGAATGGTTATTTGTAGGTTTACGGGGAACGTTACGCTTGTGTGTGTGTTCGTGTGTGTATCTATGTATGTGTCAATGTTTGAACGTTTGCGCCTGTATGTTTGTGTAGCTGTATGTATATAAGTATGTATGTACGTATATATATATATATATATATAT
>NC_068993.1:36004037-36006141 GCF_001194135.2 Octopus bimaculoides | reverse complement strand
CACACACACACACACACACACACACACACACACACACACACACACACACACACACACTCGCACGCTCACAAACATTCTTCTACACTTCGGCACTCCTGCTTTGGTTAACAATTTTGAATCATCCCTTTCTTTCACCCTTCCGCTTGTCACCTCTGCTTGACCGTTACTCATTTTAGCTTGCGAGCAACTCCGCACATTTACACACATGCATACCCCTCTCGTGCGTTACTTCTCTTACGACTTTCCTCTTATCGTCCATTCTTCTGTTAAGAAAGACCTATTTCCTTCCCTCCACTATTTTCTTTCTTCACTACGTGCGTTACATCTCAGGTTTACCTCTTCATCACAGTTATTTCGTTCCCTTCGCGAATTTCACCAGTTTCCTTATCACATTTTTTCTGCTTCGTGAGTTTTACCATCCTCTGAATAGTCTACGAAGCTTTCTGGACCTTTTAACATTGTTGTGTAATTTTTATCAATTTCTTTCATTTTCCCTCTTTTCACAGAATTCGTACATTTTCCACTCATTTACAAATTTTAGTTTAAATCTTCCCTCTTTGTTTTCTTTTAAACGTTATTGCACCTCCACGTACTTCGGCTAAACACTTAAACACAACACTTTCTATATTTGTTCTAGCCATAGCAGCTGGACCCATGAACACATTTACTCCCTCACACTTGTACAAGCTCCCCCCGCTTTCATATGACTCACATAACAATTACGTCATGCACACCAACAACCCCATCCCCACTATAGTTCAACTCGTGCACACTTCTATACACATACATCACATGAGCACACACAGTACTATATCCATATTTCCACTTCCAGGTACACTCTTATACTAGCACTTACACACCCGCCCATCGCGAACCCTCCGCATGATTTCTATTCCTTTACCTTTTCGTCACTGGTTATTTCTCTTTATCACTGTTCATGTGCTTCAGTTTTTCTTTCCTTTGGTGAATGATGAATGTCCGAAACATTCGAACACTTTTCCTTCTTTTAAAGTGTTAAGCGAATATCTTGTTCGTCAAACTTAGTTCTTCGCGTGTTGTTCATTTTAATATTCATTGTATTTACACTATGTTGTTGGCACTCCGTCGCTTACGACGTCGAGGGTTCCAGTCGATCCGATAAACGGAACAGCCTGCTCGTGAAATTAACGTGCAAGTGGCCGAGCACTCCGCAGACACGTGTACCCTTAACGTAGTTCTCGGGGATATTCAGCGTGACACAGTGTGACAAAGCTGGCCCTTTGAATTACAGGCACAACAGAAACAGGAAGTAAGAGTGAGAGAAAGTTGTGGTGGAAGAGTACAGCAGGGTTCATCACCATCCCCTGCCGGAGCCTCGTGGAGCTTTAGGTGTTTCCGCTCAATAAACACTCACAACGCCCTGTCTGGGAATCGAAACTGCGATCGTATGACCGCGAGTCCGCTGCCCTAACCACTGGGCCATTGTGGCCCCACATTTACACTATACATACATACATAAATGCATACATATATACACACATACACTCTTAAACACACACACATATATGTACTTCCAGAATACATACATAAATACATACACATATACGTGTAAATATTAATGTATGTACATGTACATATACATACACATATAGTCAAGCATTTATGTGCATATATATATGTATGTATGTGTGTATATATGACTGTGCAGAAGGTCATGAAATCAAACGTGTGGGTTTCTTCCTGGCAAGTTGAGGTTCATCTTAAACAAAACCACGGCATTGTCACTTTCTTCAAGGATGACAACGACGACGACCACATGACTGTACATATGTGGGAATATGTTTATATATATATGTATATATATATATATATATATATATGTACATATTATTATGATTGACCGTTAACTGGACACTATTCAATTTTTTTTTCTCCGTGTTTTTCTCCTTGTCTCCGTATTCTTTCTGTTGAAGAGCGTAGCTCGAAACGTCAAAGACTTTCCGTATTCCCGAGCGTCATACTAATACATCCTTTTGTTATTTACACCACCTGTCCTCGTCTGTTGTTTTTTCGTATATTCTCCTACATATATATATATGTATATATACATACATGTACATATATA
>NC_068993.1:36002197-36003909 GCF_001194135.2 Octopus bimaculoides | reverse complement strand
ATATATATATATATATATATATATATACATATATATATATATATGTTTATTTATTTATTTATTTATATGTATACACACACACACACATACATATATGTATACATCTGCATACATATATTTGTGCTATAACTATGTATCTGTATATGAAGGTATTTCTCTCACTGACAGTACACACACACACACATACGTACGTGCAATGCGCACGTGTGTGAGTATGTGTGTGTGTGTGTGCGCGCGCGGAAAGTAGAAGCCTTTATAAGAATGTTTTAACAAAAGATCTCATCTAATGACATTAAATTTCTGTATTCAAAAATTGAATCACGTAACAGCCTTTGTAGCGACATTTCAGAGAGTTCACAGTTTAAAATATTCCGTTACTTAAGATAAAGCAAGTTGAGGTTTAAATCAATTTTTGTTAAGTGGAAATAGAGAGAATAGTTACTCTGTACATGAAAATATTGCTTCATGTCTGATATCCAGCAATTTCTCGTTTGGTCAAATAAGAACGTTTTTGTTATATGTAAAAAGCCATCGGATAGAAGCTATCTATCTATCTATCTATCTATCTATCTATCTATCTATCTATCTATCTATCTATCTATCTATCAATCTATCTATCTATCTATCTATCTGTCTGTCTGTCTATCTATCTATCTATCTATCTATCTATCTATCTATCTATCTGTCTGTCTGTCTGTCTGTCTGTCTGTCTGTCTGTCTGTCTGTCCGTCCGTCCGTCCGTCTGTCCGTCAGTCTGTCCGTCCGTCTGTCTGTCTGTCCGTCCGTCTGTCTGTCTGTCTGTCTGTCTCTCTCTCTCTCTCTTTCTTTCTCTCTCTCTTTTTCTCTCTCTTTCTTTCTTTCTCTCTCTCTCTATCTATAAACACCGAGTCATGTACATACCTTCATACACACATACTCACACACTTCTTTGTGCTGGTGCACACGTGTGTGCTCGTGCACGCGTGTGCATGTATGTGCATGCGTGTGTATGTGTGTGCATATGTGTGTGTGTTTGTGTATTGTTGCTTGTAAATATCAAATGAGGCAGGGCGAAGAAGGTACTTTAGCTACAAGTTTTTGCACGTCGTTATTCCCATGGAAATTATGCTCAATACTCCCAAAAATATTCACTTAAATATATACGCGTACACTTATTGGTGGCGTGGTGGTTCGAGTGTTGAGCTCTTGATCGTAGATCGTGGTTTCGATTCCTGAACCGGAAGATGCGTTGTGATCATAGGCAAAACAATTCATTTCACGTTGCTCCAGTTCACTCAGCTGGACTGACGAAAACGGTAAGGTAAACATTCCCTTCGGTCATGAATGGCCATAGGATTGCACCTAGAAAGTTCCCCTTCGAGGCATAAGTCCGGGCAAGGATTTTATGGAAGAACTGCAGTCACCCATGCATACCTGTCTCCCCTCCCCTCTCCATGCCAGCGGTATTGTCCAAAGGAAAGGCAAAGGTCGATAGAGCTTGGCACCAGTGACGTCACAACTCATTTCAACAGCTGAGTTAACTGGAGCAACGTGAAATAAAGTGTTTTGCTCAAGAACACAACGCACAGCCCGGCCTGGGAAACGAACTCACTACCTCGTGACTGTGAGTTCGACGCTTTAACCACCGAACTATGTGCCTTCATGTACGCACACACACACACACAGACACACACAAAGACACACACACACACACACACACACACACACACACA
>NC_068993.1:35993700-36000116 GCF_001194135.2 Octopus bimaculoides | reverse complement strand
TATATATATATATATGTATATATACATACGATGGGATTCTTTCATTTTCCGTCTATTAAATCCACACACAAGGCTTTGGTCGGCCCGAGGCTATAGTAGAAGTCACTTGCCCAAGATGTCACACAGTGGGACTGAACCTGGAACAATGTGACTGGGAAGCAAACTGCTTACCATACAACCACCCCTACGCCTATAATATCTATTTTGCAGTGGAGAATACTTTTTTAAGCAAGTGTATGATTACTTCCGGATTATTAGGTGGATTTATCAACTTATCTCTCGCTTTCAGTTTCTATCGGAATTTATTAGATTGATATAAGTAATTTCTTCTTTGGCATCATAGCGTCTTACGGCGTCATCGTAATAGCCAGAATAGTTTTTAACTATTTGCTTATTGGCGGATAATCTGGATAATCTGACTTATTATCAATTAGGTTGTTGAAAGTGTTCATAGTTCGGTCGGCTTCCTATGTATATAACTTAGTGTCTCATTTGGCTCGTGGAAAAGGTACAATAAAGTAGGAATAATCCAACGAGGCTACTAACACTTATGAAGTTACTCATTCCCATGCTGTCATCGAACGGAATATCTAAAGTTTTTGTTTTATATCACTGAAGTTGTTATAAAAAAATAATGGGCTTCATTGCTTGCAAGATAATATCTATTTCATCTTCACAAATGTTAGGAATTGATCTGACATTGATCTGGCATGGTTTAGGGCTCTAATTAGAAGTGGTTTATTGATCAATGCGTAATAATAATTTATAACACGCTGCAGGAATATGGAGTTTTATTTATCGGGAAGTGACTTGAATAAACCAATGATTGATTTATATATTGTTCCAAAGGAAACATCCTTAAGCTTAGATAAAAATTCATCGACCGTAATTTTGTTTATCATGCCCATGGTTTATGTGGTAGAATTCAGGAGTGAATGATTGCTGTGAAAATTATGTTTATGATCTCTACACTATTTTAATAATTTAAAATGTTTCAACAAGTTTACAGGTTGTTCAGGGTAAATTTGACAGTTTGCATAAAAGGAAAAGACAACACTTCATCCCTCTAAAAATAAAAGTATTTTAAATAATCAAAACATTTCAACCTAATTATGGCTGGGAGATAATAGTTTACTCAAAGTAACCGTCCTCAGTTTTCACCACGGCCTCAACACGGCTCCGGAGCCCGGCGCAAGCGTTTCGTACTATGTCTCCGGAAGATCTTCGAACACCTCTTTGATATTGGCTGCTAGCTCGCCATTGGCGTCTTTCTCAACCGCACCCATACATAGTAATCTATAAGATTACAATTGGAGGAATTAGGAGGTCAGAAATTGGGGCTGGTGAAATTCTACGAAAACCACTTCTAACTCTTTCAAAAAATATGGCAAAGAGACGAATCCTACTGCTACACATATGGCCTTCAGGAGTATCCCTCTCCAGCAGTTTTATATTGCTCTCTGAATCGAGTCTGAGACTCTGTTCAAAGATTTGGGGCGGCATGACGCCACCTCACTGGAGACACATCCA
Source organism: Octopus bimaculoides (assembly GCF_001194135.2). Lineage (NCBI taxonomy): Eukaryota > Metazoa > Mollusca > Cephalopoda > Octopoda > Octopodidae > Octopus > Octopus bimaculoides. Next base: position 35,998,586 of record NC_068993.1, on the reverse strand, counting down.
AAGACAATTACGGTTTGGGGGAACTTGGCTTTCATGGATTGTAGCCAAACTACCAGTTGTTCTGGGTGTTGTGCAACTGGTCTTGGCAGAAATTCTTTTCATCTGAGAACTAAATCGTCCTCGTGTTCAGGGGCATTTTTGCCTTCGTCAAGTGATTCTCCTTTGCCTTGGCTGTCAAAATTTCTTTTGTGTCTCTTGTACGAGTGGTAGCGATGGTCCTCATTCAGGACTAGCTTCGTGTTGGCGACTCCAACACCCATCTCTCTCGCCAAAATTCGAATTTCCTTGCTCGGATCTTCCTTCACCTTATCCTACAGCAGTTAGAGGAATCCCTGTATGCAGATAAAGCCAGAACACCTGCCGTGTCCCTTCCTGCTGGCCACGACTTCGTAGTCTCCGTTGCTGCTATGATGTTACGTCTTACAGTCTTTACAGTGTTCACAGAACATTGACCAACAGTCCTGATGTCGATATTTTGATATCCGGCGCGAATCATCATCATACAGGTAACTTTCCCCAACATTTAGATAACTTCCACTTCTCCATATCAGCTTAATTTTTTTCTCAACTTCAACTTTAATCTTTATGCTATCCAATGCCGTTGACTGTTCATCAATTCATCAAGTAGTTCCTAAAAAGAAAAAGGAGACATGAAAAATCGTCGAATTTAATTCAACACCCTATAAATTTGTCTTCTAAATTATGCCAGAAAATATTCTCCGAGTAATTTTGAATGAATTAACAGCTATGTTGTTTACCGATGATCTTGTATCTTACACACCCATCCACTCCTCACTTTCGTCCACTCTTTGATCCTGATTATATATCTCTCTTTGCATTCCTTTTTTTCCCTTTCTTCTCTCCTTTCTTTATCCTTCTCCTAATTATTCCCCACTTATGTTCTCTCTCTCTGTTTCAAACACTCGCATTGTGTATTGTTGTTTTTTGCAGCTTATTCAACCTTTCTTACCCCGTGATCTCTTACATCTTTTCTCCTCCTCTAATAATTCTCTCCTATTTCTTCTCCAGTACCTTACATGTTCACATTGCCATTACAATCTTTTAGTTTCCTTGTTTCACATCCGCCTCATATTTTCCCCTTCACCCACTTCTTTATATTTGACTTAACATTAACTGAGTAGGGGAATGTAAACCAAATGATGCTATACCACCTTTTATCTTCTGCGAGGGAACAGAGTTGTCGATATAGCTATTTTTATTGTTGAATCCACTTGTTTCTTGGTTGTAGTTATTGAAACGTTCTACTTTATACAAAAACTTTCTACTAGAGGATAGGTTTGAAATCCTTCTAAGTTGTGTGCTGACTAGATTTTTGGATACTACAGGCAGGGGTCATGAATCCGTAGTTATGGAAGTAGGTTTTTTATTCAGATTTTAAGAAAAATTGCATGAGCTTGTGAGGGTACCAACTGAGATACAATCTTACGTATCGTCCATGAAACTAACCATACTTAAGTTTATCTTTATCCAATGTTTGATAATGTTCTTCCTTAGCTCGTCTACATATTCCCATACGATTTTAGAGATAACTTACTCTCATCTCTGTATAGGCCTATAAGATCGTATATACCAGCGCTATCAAATTCCCTACTGCCTACAATTTAAGGAGCAGTCCGCTTCAGATCTCTTGACACAGGTGTAATCCTTGAGAAAAAGTAGTCTTCCTAGAGTACAGCTATAACTTCTATGTCCTTATAGTTTACAGTGTAAATTCTAGTGAATTTTTGGGCTTTATGTAAACATTTGTAAGTAATTGACAGATAAAAATAACGCCAAATTGAATAAATTTCGCATTGTTTATATTACTAATTCTATTGAATCAAACTATGACTACATTACTGCTCTACGCCATTGGGCACGGTTAGAAGCTTTTTTTTATTAATTGTTATTAGTTGTAGAATTTTCTTGGTAACTAATCCGATGTTAGATTTTGCCAGGTCCAACAAGAAAATTACTTTTATGATCCTTGACGTGATAAATGGTTACGTTATACCAGTGCCTCTGTCATAGATTTAAAGTTTTACTGCGCTGTCGTTTGTTTATATATTAATGTTGTAAAAGATCACAGGGGCGGCTCTCATATAATTTTGTGTTATCCAATTAGTCGGAGGTGGTGTCAACGTAGGTTGACATCTGGTTGCTCGTGGCTATAACTCGAGTGACGCCTTTCGGGACAACTTGGGTAAAAAAAGGTTTGCCTCAAAGATGTGCATTGGTTACAAAAATGACGTTGCGCAATTTTCCCATTTTCCTTACCTTTTATTTTTTTGTCACTTTCTTTCTTTCATCCTTCCTTCCTTCCTTCCTTCCTTCCTTTCTTCCTTTCTTCCTTTCTTTCTTTCTTTCTTTCTTTTATGGAACTGCAACACCAATACTAAATTGAATTATAAAACTTATTCACCACAAATCAAGAGATTCTTTATCTAGGAACAATATCTGTAGTTTATTCACAACTTATCACCTGTTCACTGTAAATTAGTAAATAATGCTTCTGAAAAAGAGCAAAAGATTTTCGGCCCGGGATGCTTAGAATGCGCGCGGGCACACACACACACACACACACACACACACACACACACACACACACGTGTGGGTGTGCGTGTGCGTGCATAAACCGAGAGCATGTGAACAGTATATATATATATTGACGCACGTACGATTACCTAGATATAAACAAATAAATTAAGTTTTCACAGACCCACTGGAAGCGAACGAAAGGTGAAACAGAGTAAAGCAACATTTTAATAATTCGAGATGTAACTTTTATAGAATTCATTCACGTGAATTTTGTTCCATTCGTGGACATTATCTGTCAGTGTTAAATATCTATTGAACTCGTTTCAGATCAATCGATTTTTCCTGTAGTCGCAAATTCAATTTAGCTTTATCCAAAATTTTAACTTTAGTACGTTCATGAACATATATATGTATGTATGTATGTATGTATGTATGTAGGTAAGCACATATACACACGATCTTTATGTCTAGGGAACATCCTTGACATATCCATATATCAAAGTGAGGACATACACACGTAATACGGGTATATATATATATATATATATATATACACATGAGTGTGTGTGTGACTATGTATATAGATATGTATGTGTGTGTATATGATTCTATTATACGCAAACAACGCACTTACAGGATATACATATTACGTATACTATATGTATGCATATACATACGCTCTCTCTCTCTCTCACTGTCTCTCTGTTACACACACACACAGACACATGATCTTTATATCGCAGACGTCTGGATATAAATATAGTGAACGGATGTTCGCTTTGTAATCATGCGTTTCAGAGTTCAATTCTCCGATGTGGCGTTTTGGTAAAATACTTATTGCCAGTATCCTCTGGTCTAGCGAAGACTTCTGACTCCAACTGGTCTGACGGAAGCTTTTACAAAAGAAGCTTTTTGCATGCAATATTAATTCAAAGGTACAGTAATTCAAGGTTCTTTCTTGTTACAGACTGTGTCACCATAATTTCGCCTCAGGAATACATTGTCGATGGGACACTCGGCCCTTGCTTTCCAATTCGATGAGCACGGAGTACACTTGATCAAGAGCCCTGTATAGTTATCGTGAAGATCGACTGAGATCCATTTCCTTTAACTCCCATACTCCCGACCAGGATATATATATATATAGAAAGGACAACAAAAGAAAGAAAGAGACATCGATATTATGTAAATAGAGGAATTTATCTGTAAAAATATGTAAACACTTATTCGGTAGCCATGATAAAACTCGGATATTTTTTTCGTCCAAATGATTTTGAAGACTGCGGAATAAATGATAATCAGATGGAGCGATGTCCGGTGACACATACAGATGAGGATTATCTTCCTTTGCTGCTGGTCATCGGCTTCTGGCTGTGTCGTCCTCCTTCAGCTACGCGACCTCTCGGCTATGAGGGTAAAAGGTAGGCAGTTATCTCCCATTCTCATCAGCAATCAATTTCTAGCTGTGACTTAATTATCGCTAATATCGCTATTATCGCTATTATACTGTTCCCAAAACGCTAACAGGAAACTGCTGAAATGCAAGCATAGCCTGAAAATCTCTGTTCTGGAGTTCAGTATGGTTCCCGGTACGTGCGAGATTTTCAGGATTTCCGTGCGTTCGGTTACGCATACCTAGCAGCGTTTCGTTCCATATATATTTTGGGTCATCCCATAAATAATGCGGCTTTTTCATTTGCATGAGCTAAAAGTCGGAGGAGGCGGACGGGATAAATTACTTGCATCAACTTGCTAGAAAAGCAGGTAGTAATTATACCTTGGTTTTATTCTTAGTGCAAGTCTTGAAGAGTGCAGTTCGATCTTAATTATTTTTTCAAAGCTGTAATGGAAGTGACAAAGGAGGATATTCGGCATATTTTACTTTATGAGTTCAATAAAGGCAACAACGTAACGGAAAGTGCGAGGAATATTAATGCAGTATATGGAGATCGGACAATAAGCATAAGTCAGTGTCAACGGTGGTTGCAGAAATTCGGAGCCGGAAACTACAGCCTAGAAGACGAGCCTCGTCCTGGAAGATCTGTAGAGCTTAACGACGACGTTCTGCAAACCCTGGTGGAACAAAAATCCCATCGTAACTATTGAGGAACTAGCAGAGAAGCTTGGATTTGGTCATTCAACCTGTCAGCGCTAGAAGAAAAACGACCATCTTTGGTTTCAAGACGAAAGGTGTTCTTCCACCAGGATAATGCTCTGCCTCGGAAGCGATTCCCCACCCACCATATTCGCTGGACATTGCACCATCTGATAATCGTTTATTCAGCAGTCTTCAAAATCATTTGGACGCAAAAAATATGAATTCTGTAGACGAGGTCAGAACAGTAGTG
>NC_068993.1:35990091-35992617 GCF_001194135.2 Octopus bimaculoides | reverse complement strand
TATATATATATATATATATATGTATGTATGTACACACACCCATATATAAATGTACATACAGACATTATTTCTCAGACATATATATATTCTATGTCTGCAATTCCATTATTGATTTCCACTGATCCAAAAATATGTCTCCTGATTCTACAGATATATTGCAATCAAATTTATGACTATTGATCTGTTACTTAATCCTCACAATAAAATTAAGTAAACTTTGTAATTTAGCTTTTAGTAGCAAGTAAAAATTCACAATTCATACTTTCATACATATGTATATCTCTGTCTATTTAGCTATATGTATGTATGTATGTATGTATGTATGTATGTATGTATGTTTGTATGTATGTATGATTGTGTGTGTGTGCACATATGTATACTTACACATGAATATATATATATATATATATATATATATATATATATATATATATATGCATATATGTACGTGTATATCTGTCTATCTATCTATCTATCTATCTATCTATCTATCTATCTATCTATCTTTCTTTCTTTATTTCTTTCATTCTTTCTTTCTTTCTTTCTTTCTTTCTATCTTTTTATGTATACTTTTGTATGCCCCTCTTCTGCTCCTTCCCATGTGAGTTTGTTCGATTTATTTTCGGATATCATATGAATCCACCGCCCATCGAAACTCCCCACACCTTATGCATATTATATAACCGAGATTTAACCGACGTCTCCTCCTACCCTCCGTCACTCACTCACTCACTCACTCACTCAGTCACTCACGCACATTATCTGTCTACGCCCCAGTCTGTCACAACGTCTGAACGGACGACTTCTCAATTCAATTGATTGAGTTATTGGGAACTGCTATATATAAGGAGCAAGTGAGAGTGTGTGCTATTTAAGGGGAGATAATCGCTTCTAAGTTTCATTTTGTTTCCTTATGTTCAGAAATCATTATCAAAGAATGGAAAGAGGTGAAAAGCGCATACATTAATTGCATATAATTCTTTCATTAAACTTTCCAGTAGCCAAGTCAACTCTATAACCACTTCTATAACCACCTCTATAACCAGCTCTTCTCATTTGCTCCTTTCCCAACTCTTAATCCCCTGTCATTACCTTCGATGTGTTCTCCACCTACGCCGTGAACTATAGTCGAAGCATTTTAATAGACCATTCTTTATTAGAATTGATTCCATCTTGAACCTTATTAGAATTGATCCCATCTTGAACCTTATTAGAATTGATTCCATCTTGAACCTTTTGACCTTAAACATTTTAATCTCCGCCTTAACCCTATTAATCTCAACACATGAATATTATCCTCCATACTAAGAGTGATGAAAAAAAATCCTAATATGGATGTTGTACCTTCCTCTAAGGCTAGAATGTTTTTGAAATATACTTTATTCCTTATGATAATCTTCTTTTGAAATAGCATTCCTTTCTACTCTAGGCACAAGAGGAGGGGTCCAGATTATTAGATCGACCCTAGTACGCAACTGGTACTTAATTTATCGACCCCGAAAGGGTGAAAGGCAAAATCGATCTCAGCGGAATTTGAACTCAGAACGTAAAGACAGACGAAATACTTTCAACATCTCGCCTGGCGTGCTAACGTTTCTGCTAGCTCGCCGCCTTTTGAAAAAATATTGAAATTACGTTTTGTTTGGATTTCATCTACTAAAATAATTAATTGATTAATTAATAAAACGCCGATAACTCATGCTCCAGTTTTAAAATAAGTTCTGGGTAGATTTCAATGACTGAAATCGTTCAAAAAGCTGCTCCAGCATGATCGCAGATCATTGAGCGAAAGAAGCGAAAGAATAATAATAATAATAATAATAATAATAATAATAATAATAATAATAATAATAATAATAGACCTGGAAATAGAGGTAACTCGAATGTGGAATCTAAAAACAGAAACAATTCCTATCATAGTAGGTGCCTTAGGTATAATAAAAAAAATATTCACATAAATACATAACAAAAACACCAGGACTTACAAATATATAACGTACAGAAAATTGCACTATTGGGCACTGCACACATCCTACGCAAAACACTTTCAATACAGTGAACATAAGAGCATCACAGCAAACCACAGCGCATACCCAAGGCACACAGAGCTGCGCTCGGTAGTGAAGTGAAAGCACGTTATAAAAATAGAACTACTGAACAATAATAATAATAATAATAATGCAGTACCAGGCAGTGACTCTCCTGACTTCTGATCTTAATTGATTGGAAGTGTTATCATGTACATTGTTTTGTCTTGGTATAAAAGACAATATTCTGCACAATACCACAGATTTGCTTGTCATTTGTTTGACCTTTACCAGTTGAACATGTCCCTTGGTGGCTGACGATATGTGCATCTCTGATCATGAGCAGAAGTAGTGGAGGAGCATCATAGTCATGTGTTGAGAGGAATTCTCTGGGGTTTGAATAATTCATCTTTGGAAACATGGATGTTTTGCTCAACATCCTTAAACAAACCTTATTCAGGGACCTTTTGAGCAGGATGGGCTACTCGATCTGAAGAAA
>NC_068993.1:35988050-35990081 GCF_001194135.2 Octopus bimaculoides | reverse complement strand
GACCTTTTGAGCAGGATGGGCTACTCGATCTGAAGAAAATTCTAACTGGGCCCCAACTGCGAGGTCATGCGCTGTTTATTTTGATATGATATCACCATGTCGCGCACATATGGTTGTGATGAATGTGCCTGGTGTACTCTTATCAGACTGGTAGTCATGATGGGTATAATGGGCTTCGTATATTTTACCCCAGTGTCACTTTGATGGCATGCACTACTCTCTCACTCAATAACAATAATAATAATAATAATAATAGTAATAATAATAATAATAATAATAATAATAATAATAATAATAATAATAATAATAAACACTGTGCATTAGTGACTCAGTTTGTATGCAAGGGTTGTCCTGGAAGTTTGTAGATTTATTTATCTATAATTTCTTTGTCGACGATACGTGGTCATTGCTATTTTTCCTGGCATGTCATCAAATATGTTGGGGGGAACCACACTTTTGGAAGACCGTTCGCATATTTGTAAGTTTATAACTTTGAAGGCGCATGACTTAGCGGATAGGGTATTCGGCTTACGATCGCAAGGTCGTGAGTTCGATTCGCGGCGGTACGTTGTGTCCTTGAGTAAGAAACTTCGTTTCACGTTGCTCCAATCCACTCAGCTGGCAAAAATGAGTCGTTTGTTCCGTTGATCGGATCAACTAGAACCCTCGTCGTCGTAACAAACAAAGTGCCAGTTAGTTTATAACGTTAAAGAGAGTCGTTACTTATTGAGTCCCTAAAATCTTGTGGTACCGGTTTATATACTAGACCCACGCTGGGTTTTTTTCCGGTTGGTTGGAGGGAAATTTCCTTCAAATCACGATCTACTACCTTTAAAAGATGTGCCTATGCTGACTATTTTATTTTTTGATAGACTGAGTCTTAAGAACCACAAAGAGAACGCTTTTGTTTGCGTCTGTTCAATGGCAGTTCATCAGAATCAGTCGGTTAGAAAAGGACGATATTAAAAGAGCGTCTCTGGAAGTGTTGCGGGAAACTACGAAATGTCAGTGGACAACAACAACAGTAACCACAACAGCAACAAAAATAACAGCAACGATAAGAAGAAGAAGAAGGACAACGACGACGACGACAACAACAACAACACCAACAGTAGCAACAACAGTAACAACAACAATAGCAAATATAATAAAAAATAACTGGCACTTCGTTGGCTACGACGACGAGGGTTCCAGATGATCCGATCAACGGAACAGCTTGCTCGAGAAAATTATGTTCATGTGGTTGAGTGCTCCACAGCCACGAGTAACTCCTAACGCAGTTTTCAGTTAGAATCAGTGTGACACAGACAAGGCTGGTCCCTTTGCAATACTGGTACTACGCATTTTTGCCAGCTGAGTGTACTGTGGCAACGTGAAATAAAGTGTCTCGTCGTCGGGAATCGAACTCACGTCTTAACCACCGAGAGCCGAATACCTTAACCAATAGGCCGCACACCTTCTCAGTAACAACAGGATAAGCAATGATCATAATAACATTTACAACAACATTAACAACAATAATAACAATAGTGACAGCAACAGTAACGGCAATAGTTACATTAACAATGATAGGAAGAATAATGTAACTACAAATGTAACAGGAATAGTAACAACAACACTACCACCACCACCAACAACAACAACCGCAACAACAGTTTTTTGTTACATATGGAGCATTGTGTTATTTTATCTAAAATGGAGGTAGTTTTTTTTTTTTTTAAACGTATCGAAACGATACGATTTGGACGTCATGAATCTGGAAAACGTCTGAGAACAGAGATTATTTATAAACGTTTCTTTCACTCTCATTCTCTCTACATTTCTTTCTGTATGTATGTACACACACACACACACACACACACACACACACACACCCACACACACACACACACACACACATATATGTATATAAACATACGTACATGTATGTATGTGTAAATGTATGTATCTACTTATCTATACACACATATATAAAAAATGGTTGTGTATATGTATATGTGCAAATGTATATCCGTTTGAGCGTATATATAT
>NC_068993.1:35987189-35987633 GCF_001194135.2 Octopus bimaculoides | reverse complement strand
CTCTCTCTCTCCCCCTCTCTCTCTCCCCCCTCTCTCTCTATCTATCTATCTAATCATTGAAAGAATCAATAATGGTTAGTGAAAAAGAACAAGTGAAAAGATCCATTTTCATTAAGTAATGGCTGTAAGAACGTGATGACAGAATTGGTAGAAAGGATCTGTGCTGGCACAAGAGCTTAGGAGATGCAACAGTTATTGATGACAACTACTGTAGAGAGGATGATGGGATAATTCTAATAGGAAGCCAGAAACAAAACACGTGCGCGAGCACAACCGCGAGTGGTATATATATCTAAATATGTATATAAATATGTATACACACACACAGACACACACACACACGTATATATATGGACATGTACTTACGGGAGAAAGCAAGGAGTGAAAGTGGGAGAGAGAGAGAGAGAAAGAGAGAGAGAGAGAAAGAGAGAGAGAGAGATAGAG
>NC_068993.1:35982634-35987179 GCF_001194135.2 Octopus bimaculoides | reverse complement strand
GAGAGAAAGAGAGAGAGAGAGAAAGAGAGAGAGAGAGATAGAGAGAGAGAGAGAGGATAATGAAGAAGAAGAAAGAAGATATAGTTCTCAATGATCAAAGTGAGAGGAAAAGAGAAAGAGAGAGAGAAAGGGCGAGAGACAGAGACAGAAAGAGAGAGAGAGAGAGGGGGAAGAGAGAGGGGGAAAAGGGAGTGCAGAAGTTTGACTGAAATTGCAAAAGGAAAACATCCCTAAGAAAAATAATAAAAGAAATAAAATTTACAAGTACATAGATCAACATTACTCCCCATCAACTCCAGCAAAGAAAACTAAAACAGAAACAAAAAATTAAAAAGCAATAACAAAACTAAAACTCAAAACACAAGACACAAACAAACTCTCTCCCTCACATACACGCACACACGCACACGCACAAAAACATACACGCACGCACTATCTCTCATATACACGCACAACATATTCTGGAATTTATATTAAACTAATATTAAAATTACATAGAGACGAGCGCAAAGAAACACACTCAGACACACACATACGCACATACACGTCACTCATTCACATGACACGCACACAAACATACATATACACATACACACATATCTCACGTTCGTATACTCTTTCTCTATGTTTCATACACACGCACAATGTACAATTTTTAAGGAACGGAAAGAAGACTAGCAATTGGCAGAATTGTTATTTTATTTTTTTGTTGCCTTCAGGAATTGGACTGTGGCCATGCTGTGGCACATTCTCGGGGTTGAATTGATTATATCGATTATATGTGTTTATATACATACATATGTATATGCATATATGTATACGTGCATATACACATGTGAACACATACATTCACATATTTCCTCTTAACGTCTGCTCCCTGAGCTCAAATCTCGCCGAGGTCAACTCACGTTTCCTTTTTTTTCTGGGATAGATGACTAACATCCAGTACTGAGACCACGATTCTTTTCACTCTATTTCTCTTTCTCTGTCTCCTCTTCTTCCGAATCGCCCCCGTAGCGGTGTGAAATGGGTTCTATCTTTCTTTAGAAATGTACAAGGCTTAATTAATAGTTATTAACCTTTACTCTCGGTACTAAGACCTTTCAAAGACGGATAGATGTATAATAGTACAACATAAGATAAAAATGCATGCTTACGCATATAAAGTTAAGTTTTTAAAAAGCTAATACAACAAAAATGGAAGCGACAAAAGAAGTAAAAGGAACAGAACAACATATGCGATATTTTTTTACACCTTACTTTATATTTTGATATTTCGGGTTAATAACTCTTTGTCAAGAGACACATGGGTATTATCCTCGATATATCAAAATATAAAGGTAAACTATTGTTGTCTTTTTACCTTCATTTCTGTCTTCACTCTCTCATTTCAGCTTGTACTGTATTAGCTTTTGAACCGTTTTAACTGTCGGTATCACCTAATATTCGCTCAAACTATGCTACGCTAATACATACATGCATACACACACACACACACGCACATACATACATACATACATACATACATACATATATACATACATAATTATAATATATCTCACCTAAGTGATATTCCCTATATCGCTTATGCAATCAGGTAAGTAGTTCTCCGGAATTTAAAGAGTTCGGACTCTAAATGCATAGAAACTACTTTGAGTTTGGACTCTGTGGCTGATGAGTGAATTTCCATGTTTATTTATCCTTTGTTCTTTTGTGTTAATCGTTTTCCTGTTCATTTTGAATATATACACCCCCCCCACATAAATGCAGCATGCACATATATACTATACTACATTTTCCCACACACTTCGCGTCTACTAATGCTGCTCGATGCAATGTGATATGACACTTGCCCAAGCTGCCATGATTAAACAAATTAAGTAAGAAACCCATAAAAGTAATTATAATGCAGAAATAATCAAAAACAGTCACAACAAAAATTTCACTTATTAAAAAATGGATTGTACTATGAGAACAGGGAGAAATTAGAGTATTTGAGAATACTCCCTGGCTATCTGTTTAAAGGTACATAAGCCATGGTACATTCACTCAATTTGCACATCCAGTCTCGAACATCATCTTGCCATCCCATCTTGTCCAGAATATCGATCTAATGAAGCTGTTCGGGGACGCGCATCATGGCAATACTCTCCGTTATTCATCATATCTTGAACGTATTTCTTCTTTGGGCATCGACATCCTAAAATTCCTCCGCCTGGGCGCTCACTTGGTAGAAGCCAACAAGATTGTCTACTATCTTTCCAACAATAATTTTGACTACCTTTTCGAATTCAATACTTCTACCACTTTTGGGACAATATTATAAAAAAAACAAAAAAACAAAAAAAAACAAAAAAAAACAAAACAAAACAGTGTAGCATCCATGACATAGGGAATTTTTTTTCACGCTGAGAATTGTCAATGTATGGAATAAATCTCCTGTATAAGCTGTTAACTATCAGGAAACTGCATCCTTCAGAATTTCCTTGCTTCAGGAAATTTGCTCACACTACTGATGTGCTTATGGATACTTTCCTCCCTAAGACTCTTTTACCGTTAACTTTTCTGTCTTGTGTTTCATTCTGTTTTACTCTGCACGTACATTTTGGCCACATGACTTAACTTATTGTTGCATTCTGTACCCTGTTTTGCTCATTTCTGACAAGTTGTGGTGCACCTGAGCCCTGTATACAATAAACCTCTAGCAAAATAATTTGATCGTCGGACAAAATGCTTAATGGCATTTCTTCTGGCCATTAAATTCAATTTCCGCCGAGGTCAGCTTTGCTTTTCTACCTTTCGGAGATGGATGAAATAATTACCAGTTGAGCATTGAGGTCAATGCAATCGACTAATCCCCTTCTATACGAAGGACAATTAAAAATAGAATCTTCAACACGAAAAGGCTGGCTGTAATTTGAGGAATATTTGTCTGCTATTTCTAACACATCGTACAACCACGTTGAAACTCCCTCAATGGACAAGAAAAATTAAAATTTAGACCCAGTATAACACTGGTTGTAGGAAGGTGTCAAAGTGGTCGGGAGTGGTGCAATTTGAGGTAGATTTAGCGGCTGTTTTTAGCTTAAATACTGCTTGGTTTGTTCGATGAAGAGCCAAAAGAGTTCGAACTAAAAACGTTGACAATGGCTTGGTAGGAGTTCTGGTCTTAAACAGTGGCAAAGAAATCTAAAGGCTGCAAGGAATATTTCCAATATTCCTTGCAGAAATATTGCGAGCAGAAATATGGAATGGAAGGGAAGACAAATCGATAAAATATTGTACTTGGATTTAGTAGAAGAAGAATAGTTGATGGTCGTAGTACTAGTTTGGGGGACGGTGATAGTGGTGATTGAGGTAGTGGTAGTGGTGGGATGGCGGTGGTTGTGGTGGTTGTGGTGCAGATAATGGCAGTAGTAGTGGTGGTGATAGTGATGGAAGAGGTAGGTGGTAGTGGTGTTGGAGGTAGCGGTGGGAGTGTAGTGGTGTTGATGATGGTGGTAGAAGTATTGATGATGGTGATGTGTTGATAGAACAGTGGTGATGGCAGCAGTGGTAGTTGTTGTGGTAGTGGTAATGGTTGTGATGGTAGTAGTGGTGGTGGTGATAGTGGGATGGTAGTAATGAGGGTTGTAGCAAGAAGATGACTGGCGGCAGTAGAACTATGCCAATAGTGGTATCGATGGTGTTGGTAGTGATAGAATAACAACAACAGCAACAACAACAACAACAACAACAACAACAACAACAACTACTACTACTACTACTACTACTACTACTACTACTACTACTACTACTATTACAAGTAATGGGAGTGGTGGGTTGATTGATATTATAACATATATATATATATATATATATATACTAACATCATCATCGTGATAATCTGATCGTAGCAGTCTTCATCATCATCACCACCACCACCACCACCAACCACCACCACCAGCACAGCACCACCACCACCACCCCTAACACCATCATTATCGTTATCATCATCATTATCATGATCAGGATCGCCATCATTAGAGAATGTAGTTGAGCTTATTTATTTGAAGATCAATATATTTGTTAGGAACACACACACACACACACACACACACACACAAACACACGCACACACACACACACACACACATGTACACACATGCACACACACACACATACACACACACACATGTACACACATGCACATAGGCGAGCACGCAAAATGAAACAACGATGAGCAAATCCTTTAAGCTCTACAAATATAGAAACGAGTGTGTGATTGTGACATGTGCGTGCATGTGTGTGTGTGTGTGTGTGTGTGTGTGTTTGCGCGTATGTGTGTGTACATGTATATGAGGAGGAGTAGGAGTTGAGAGCAGAAGGATGTAAGTCTCTTTGAAGAAGGAAACGAAACAACTAAACACACATACATACATAGACGCATAATACATACATACATACATACATACGTAAATCCATTCACACACACATGCATACATATATATATACACACACATATATAATTATAATATGTATGCATGTGTAAATTATACAAATATA
>NC_068993.1:35976445-35982624 GCF_001194135.2 Octopus bimaculoides | reverse complement strand
TATATGCAAATATATATTATATATATGTGTGTATATGCATATATATGCCTATATATTTATACTTGTATGTAAGCATATACATTTATAGCTATATGTATATATATATATTTATATATATATATATATATATATACATATATATATATATATATACACATGTATATATATATATATATATATACATTTATATATATAGTCGCTGTATACATACATAATACATATATACATACACACACACACACACATAAATAAAACATTGCTCCCTGCCCCTCACACTAGCATCCTTAACTTCCACCCCTCTTTATTATCCCGAAGCATACGATTACTTAAATATTGTAAGCAAACCCCTTTTTTTCAAACGAATCTACAGCAAACATCGTTAAAAATACGAACAAACATTGATTATAAAGCAAGAAAGATAAATAAAAACATAAATGAAACGAATAAGCATACACACACACACGCGCATACATATATACAAATATGTACACAAACATACACATAAATATATACACTTACAATACATACGCACATGCATACACATAACGCACCAAAGACTATGCATAAAAATATAAAAAATAAATGAAATTATATATCGAAATATAATACAAATTCCTGTTATTGAAAGTAAATTGATATTTGTGTGCAGGATAATGGCCACTTTGACAATGTAGGGTGAACTTGTGTGGAAAACAACTGCATTAATTAGTTGCAAGAAACTAGAAATGAGGCGACTGAAAAAATTCCTTCAACTTGCTTTAGAAGTTTTAAAACTGGGTTTTAGATCATAACTCTTAGAATATAGACCAATTGTTAAGCACCCAACGAACCGAATCCGCTGAACAGAAACTATAAATGTTTATGAGATAAAAACGGAAGTATTGTTCAATATTTTCTTTCCTTTTTGTTGTATTTATATCACAAGGCTCTTGATGTAAAAACCTTTCTGATAACATATTTTATTGTATTTCACGAAGGCGGGACAACTGAAACGATGAAAGTATACCCGTCATTAGCTGCCTGTTTAAGGAGTTTTGTAGTTTCGATGCCTAGGATGTTCATAATAAAAGCATTAGGTAAATTTTGTTTAGAGAAGGAGAGGAAACTTTCATGACCTTACATTGCTGAGGCGAGGAGATTGGTATGGCTGAAAGTGAGAATGAAACCACGCATCATGAACTGAGGCAGTGCATTGAGTTATTCTCAGACAGAACATCTTATCTGGACCTGCCTGTAGCAAAATAAACTCTGATAAAAGACACTCAAGTATCTACGAGTGGAGTTAAAGTGTGTGACGGGTTAGATCTAGCGCTTAAAAATACAATATATCGGCCCTTTGTACAGCTTTTGTATATCCAGTTTAAAAGACAAGATTTGGGTTATCTCGAACCGTTGTAGAAGAGAACTACCGATGTGCCAGACACAGGTAATAGAAAGGAGCTTTAACGGAATATTTTGGTCAAAGGTTTGCTCAATCAACAACAACATCAACAACACTATGTTAATACATACGTGGGATTTTATACTGAAAGGAATAATCGAAAAAATTACACACACACACACACACACGTGCGCGTGTATTATGTATGGATGTAAGTGTCTGTGTGTGTCTATGTTTGTGTGTGTTTGTGTGAGTCTGCGGTTGAATCTATTAGAACTTAGGCACAAGCGATAGGGACGTATATAGCAGACAGAACAACCGAAAATACACTCGTCATCTAGTAATTTTTATGGTTTCGACGCCTGCAAGATCCATTCTTCCAAAGGATGCACAGACCCTTTCTAAGTGAATTAATTACCTAATTCAGTTAACAATAAATAAATGAATTGCATTCAGAATGACCATGATATATAATGAAATCTATTTCAACAAAAGTTTTCATATCAAGAATCGTGTTAGAAAATATAAAGAAATATAACAACTCCCGATTAACACGGCTTTGAAGACCATGTGAGAATTTACATCACTTAGAAGCTGATACAAAATTACGAATAACATAGACCCAATCTCGATTACTATAGTGCGAAATGGTTTTGTTGTAATAATACAATATAAACTTCGGTAACTTGGTAGTAGTCGTAATTGTGAGCATGCACGGTCCGGTTTCCTCTTAACATTACCTAGTACCGACGCCATCTTGTCAGTAGCATATACAACATTGTGGATCACAGAATAAATGCCGCCGTTAAACTTTTCTCTGGATTTAATTAAACAACTGAATATGTGTATGAAACTTACACTTCATGCCAAACACACATTCATTAACATTAAGTCTCTTTTGGTTTTATAAATGCTGCATTATTTGAGTTGGGTGTTTTGTGTAATATTCATGTTAATCCGCACACAGCAGAATACGCTAACTTTGGGCAAATATCTCCTACTACCGCCCCAGACCAACCAATGCATTGTGAATGAATCTGGTTGACGAAAACTGTGTGGAAGCACGTTATATATACAAACGTGTATGTGTGTGAGTGTGTGTGTAAATGTATGTGTAAGTGAGTGTGTTTGTGTCTATCTATCTTTGTATCTGTGTTTGTCATCCCAGCGTTTGACAACCGGTGTTGGTTTGCTTGCACCCTTGTATCTTAACGTTTCAACAAAAGAGCCCGATAGAATAAGTATGAGACTTAAAGGAAAAAAATTATACTGGGGTCCATTTTTTCGACTAAAACCATTAAAGGCAATGCCCCAGTATGGTCACAATTCAAAGGCTAAAACAAATAAAAGATGAAAGATATAAAGTTATTATAATACGTAAATTACCCTTAATGACTATGGAAAAAAGAATGAAAAAATTCCTGGTGTTAATAATAAATCTGGATGTTAACAACTTCGTGGTTATATAAAAGATACGTATGTGGTGACAAAATAGAAAGAATGAAGAGATAGTAAGAAGAAATGAAAGAAAAATAGATGATAGTGGAAATAAAAAAGATAAAGGCGTATTAAGATCAGATAAGCAGAGAATGCGTAATAGAAGCAGTATCATGACTGAGATTGAGTGTCTGTTGTTTTTGTGGTTGGAATATTGCAACCAAATTAGAATTCCTCTAAGCACTATGGATATAAAATGGAAATTTTTAGGTATTTTCTTTGTAATTAAGAAAAATATAATAAAAAGAAAATAGGATTCCAGCTGACGCTGAAGAAACATTTACGACTTGTTCTGGTTGGGTTGAAGGTGGTGGCTGTGGTGGTAGTAGTGGAGGATCAACATTGGAACGGGTACTCACAACAATGCCCGTATGATAGGGAGGGGATTGCAAATGCAGAGAATGATATAGCACAAAAATGTCACGCTATTTGGAAGAAAAAAAAGGGAAAAGAAAAAAATCGAAGAATAGGACAGAAGACATTAGACAAATTTTCATGTCGATGAAATAGACCCATTCTGGAAAAGAATGTCTTCAAAAAACATTCTATGTAAGAAAGAAAAAAGAAAGAATGTAAAATGGATTTAAAAAGAGAGAGAAAATTTAAAAGAAAACTTCAAATTAAAACACATCTTAGTGATTCACGCACAGAACCTCAGGACTGTTAAAAGTTATAGCTAATGATCTCAACCAGTGCTTTGGTGCTCAAACATCAAATCATGGGCAACCATGTTTTAACTATTTTTTTTCCGACTATAGTGAAATTATTGTAAAATCTGTAATCCTACCTCCAAAGTTTTACTATTTCTAGTCAAATGTCTTTAGTCACCCTATTTTACATAGTGACCTGTGAAATTAATATTTTTGTCCCTAAATACGATATACCTTTAGTTACGAGAGAATATGGAATTTCATCTGTAAAATTTTGGAAACAATTTAATATTAAAGTTGCCATTGGAAATATTCCTGAATCGTTAGAAGAACTGATAACAAGCAACATGGGAACCAATTGAAAACGTATTTTACCGCATTGCGTTAACGATTTCGCTAACCTTGCAAAACATGAAGAAATTATCGAAGAACTAGCATTGGAAGACAACTTGATTTCTATGAAATAGATCATACTAATGTACGTGATGTGCTTAATTCATATTTGGAGGAATTAGCTGATCACAACCTTCTTTAAGCACGCAGATAAAGAAGAGAAGTGAACAACAAATGAAAGAAATAATGGGAAAAGAATTTGGCACCGTATTTCAAGAATTAAAAAAAAATTAAGCAATAAATAATGATTATTGATCCGAATATCGAGGTATGCAAGATCGACAAAATTATGGAAAAATTCTTTGATGTTACAAGTAAATGTATACAGAGGAAAAGAAGAGGAAATTAAATGATTCTGGACACGCATTTTCGGAAGAAATAAAGTACATTTATAGACGGTAAAAGTTTCAGGAAAATAAAAAGTGCATCAGTTCCATATGCGATAACAAGTGACTACAACTGAGAATCGAAATAGAAACCTCAGAATCTGTTTTCTACGTACTTAACACAGTGCTAATAAGTTCATCATATATTGACTAGAAAATTAAGGACCTATATTTTAACAATATAGGGGAACTGGGATATCGTGATGCTTATACTTTTTCCGGCAGTGGGTGGACGGGGAGAGAAATTACCGAGTTAAGTGAAGTTGCATCGATCGAATCCGGACTGAAACCAGAAAACCATGTCCTCTCACCAGAAGTTTGTCTCTTGTTTTACATACATGCTACCAATGCTCCCGATAATTTTTTTTGCTGCGAGTGTGCGCAGAAATTTGCATTGTGTGCAGGTTTCGCCTGTCTCTGCAGTTGAACGCGCATCCCTGTTAGTAACAGTCTTCAATTAAAAAAATTTCATTTCATTGTGAAAACCTGGAGTGCAAACAATTTCGCCTTTCTAGGGCCAAACATGTGCGCGCGCACACAAGCACACAAATTAGAAGGAACACTGCTCGCTATCCATGATATATAGCATTAACTAGACAACCATGAACATCACGAGTTACTTATATATATGTTTGTATATAAATTTGCGGCCTTCTTTTTATATATAAAAAGAAATCAATAATTTTTGTGCATGCATAGAAACAGGTACACACACATTGTGTTTCTCTCTCTTTCTCTCGCTCTCACTTTCGCACTCGCAATACACGCAATAGTTTATACATGGTAGAACACACACACACACACACACACACACGCACGCAAAATAACACACACACGCAAAATAACACACACACGCACGCAAAATAACACACACACGCGCGCAAAATAACACACATACACACGCGCGAAAACACAATGTAGCTATAACTATGTACACACACACACGTACACACACACACATACATATATGAATAAGAGAAACAGAATATGTTATATAAATCAATACTTGCAAAATATCCACCAAGGAGCCTACAAGTGGTTGTTGAACCTGCTAAAAATACCAGTCAAAGCCACTCTAAAATCGCACTCTTGCGAGTCAAGAACAAAAAGACACACTAAACAATGTAGTCCTCGATACACTAAGTCCTAGCATAAATGGAGCGACCAAGGATGGTACGCATTTGATGATAGGTTTTCATTTTCAGTAGCTTAAGAAAAGCAACTACACAGAAATATCTAATAACTGGCAACATATATACACATGTATACATATAAATAGACAGATATATACACAGATATACAACTAGCTATAGTCAATGAAAGGTACTAGAATTCAGGGTTTAGCAATACAACATTAAAAAAAAAGATCCTTCTAACTCGTCCGTCCGTCCGTCCGTTTGTCTGTCTGTCTGTCTGTCTGTCTGTCTGTCTGTCTGTCTGTCTGTGTATCTCTCAATCTATCTATCTCCTATTGAGCCGCAAATCGTGTATCACAGGGCTGCCTTCCAGATATATAGCATGCCTCATGCAGATAAATCAAGATCGGTCGATCGATTAATCAGTCAGTCAGTCAGTCAGTCAATCAACCAATCACTCAATCAATCGACCAATTGATCAATCAATCGACCAATTGATCAATCAATCGACCAATTGATCAATCAATCGACCAATTGATCAATCAATCTTTGTTTATCTAACTATCTGTCTGTCTGTCCGTCCGTCCGTCCGTCCGTCTGTCTGTCTGTCTGTCTGTCTATCTATCTATCTATCTATCTATCAGGTAAAACATATCCAATTATATATTATTTACTTAACGAAGTACACACGCATAGTAGCATCTTTAGTATACCCACGCGTATCTTAAAAAAACAG
>NC_068993.1:35968392-35975752 GCF_001194135.2 Octopus bimaculoides | reverse complement strand
TATATATATGTATATATGTACACACACACACACACACATATATATATATATATATATGTTTGTAGGTATGTAAGTTGGAAACACATACACATGCATGCAAATGTATGCATCTGTATCTATATCTATAGATCTATATATGTATATACATATGCACATGCACATACACACACCTTTGTTATCAGTCATGTCGATGCATACTAATTTAGCTTAGCAGAAGAGATTTTCGGCTTAAATATGTTGAGTTTCAGATTAATGAAGCTGTTATGTCATCAAATGTTGTTCAGAAATAACAAGACAAAATATGTTTCGAATTATGGATGCAATCGTCATGTTGAAGAGGAGAAGAAAAGATAGGATGTGTAACAAATCAAAAGTCAAACTAACTGGAAATAACACGCAACTGCTAGCCGCCGCGCCATGTCGCCTAATATCATCAAATCATTCATTATATATTAATTCTATAATTTTATCTTGTTTTCTGTTTTCTTTACTGAGCTTTTTGGCATTCTGGTTACTTTCGTTTGGCTTTCACTGGCTTTATTTGGCGCTGTTTCAAAAATTATTTGTCCTTGAGCTTCAATTAAACGTTCTCAACCTCAAGAGTTATTCGTCTTTCAAGCTGATTAAGTTTTGGTGTATATCAAGAACGACAACTGTGTCATGTCAAAGCAGTTTCGTCAGAGTAGCATCATTCATCGTATAAGCCACACAACAAGCAATCAATGTTAGTTCGAGCGAAGTTTGAAGCCATGATGCATCTCTGGTTCGTTGAACAATGCCAATGCGAAACACAATTAGCGTAAAAGATCCTATTATGTAAAAGAAAAGAAAATTAGCGATAAAGAAAGAAAGAAAGAACATAAAGAGTTTTCTATTTGCTGTTAGGTACCAATGAAGTATAAATAAGTTTTTTTTTCGTTAGTGTAATACATATAACGATCATCCAAGCCAAATATACAATGGAAACAAATTTATTATTTGAGTCAAAGCCAGGTGGTAGACTGAAAACCATTAGAATCTCGGGAAAAAATGTCTTGTAGCATTTATTCTGGTTCTTTACATCCTGTGTTCAAATCCCGCCGAAGTCAACATTGCTTTTCATATTTTTGGGGTCCTTAAAATGAAGTACCAGTCAAGGACTGCTCAACAGAATCGACTAACCCCTCCACTTAAGAATTGCTGGCCTTATGCTTAAATTACTATTGGTTTCAAATTTTGGCACAAGGCCAGCAAGTTCGGGGGAGGGACCAGTCGATTACACTCCTCAGTGTTCAACTCATACTTATTTTATCGACCCTGTAAGGATGGAAGTCAAAGTAGACCTCGGTGGAATTTGAACATCAGAACGTAAAGCCGGACAAAATACTGCAAAGCATTTAATCCGGCGTGCTAATGATTCTACTAGATTGCCACCTTTGTTTAAATTATTATGATTATTATTTGGTAGTCTTATTTTTATCATGAGCTTTCACTGCACTATCGAGCGCAGCTCTGTGTGCCTTGGGTATGAGCTGTGGTTTGTTGTGGTGCTCTTATTTTCTCTGTACTAAAAGTGTTTTACGTAGGATGTGTTCAGTGCCTAGAAGTACCATTTTCTGTGTTATATATACTTGTAAGTCCTGTTTTTGTTATGTATGTGTCTGAATGTTTTTTTATCATACCTAATGCACCTACTATGATAAGAATTTTCTATTTTTAGGATGCACATTATTGTTATTATTATTATTATTATTATTATTATTATTATTATTATTATTATTATTATTATCAGTAATAATAATTACTATTATTGCTATTATCATTATTAGGAGTAATGGTTTGGCAGAATCATAGGAGCCTCGACAGAATGTCTTGCAATATTTAGTTTGTCTGAGGCAGCGAGCGAGCAAAGTGTTTAGCAGCATCTCGTCCGTCCTTGAATTTTGAGTTCAAATTCCGCCTAAGTCGACTTTGCCTTTCATTCCTTTCCGAGTCGATAAAATAAGTACTATTTGAACACTGTGGTTGATGTAATCGATTTAACTCCTCCTCCGAACTTGCTGGCCTTGTGCCAAAATTTGAAGCTAATATTTAACTTGTCTTATATTTCTTAGTTAAAAAATTACTAGGTTCGACATCACGTTTCATCCTTCTGGGAGTGGAATAAGGTTGTCTTTGAAGTAAAATACCGGTCATGCACCATGGTCAATTTGGCTGAGTTGTTAGTGAGTTGTAGTCTGGTACAGTTCTTTACATTTCACTTCAGATTCTATTAACATCCATTTTGCCTTTCATTCCTGTGTGTTCGCAAAACACAGTACATATGAATTGTAGAAACATCTACCGTGGTAGATTTATTTCCTTATAATGCATCTCTCCTGCGAATGGAATTATAATACGAGACTTTATTCTCTTCCAGAATGTGCGGGCTTTTGCCTATGCTATACACTCTTATTATAGTAAAAACACTTCGCTTTCATCGTATCGGAAATAGTTTATCGAAACACAACTGATGCAACAAAAAAGAAAAAGAAAAAGAAAAAAACAACTAATCGAAACAACTAGTCGAATCAACAATTAATCGAATTATTATAAATATCTGAGATACGAAAGGTAATGGGAAAAAAAATTATCATATCAGGCCCATTTCCGTCACAGGCAAATGGAAGCCAGCTCTGGTTATCTAGTACTACCTGTTCATTATCAAATGGTTTTTCACTGGACTTGTTCAGTGTGGAGGGTATCTGTTCAACCAGCAGGATAAAAAACCATAAAATCTGTCAAAGTCGGATGAACTCATTGAAAATCAATGGCACTCATACACACTATACACTTAGTATAAAGAATTAATTTCTACGATCAGCATTCAAGGCCGATGATATAATGTTTGTACAATTCACACACAAGCACGCACAAATTTCCTCACGTGAACAAAACAAACACCGAGCATTCTGTTCAGAAGGAGGTCGCGGCCTGACACAAATAGAGAACTACTGTAAAATAACAATAGTTCGACTATAAAAATACTTAGAAACAAAAAGTGGACGACTACTACATGTAATAATGCAACACGAACAAACAGAAAACGTTTTTCTCTATACACAAGGGGCCGACAAAATACAAAACATACAAACTACACTAATACACTGATCTCAGATGACAACACAGTAGAAATGGCCAAAGAGACAAAAAGCAACATGAAAACAGAACTGAAAAACATAGTAAAGAAGAAATTGAGAGAAAAATCATTCCATGGTTATTACCCTGGAAGGCTTGACAGAGAAGAAGTGAGCCTAAGTAAAAGCCAACAATGGCTCAAAAGCTCTGGACTAAAAGCTGAAACAGAAGGAAAGTCTCTAGACGTCTAAAGAAATCTGGCCGTCCAGCTCCTGTTGGAGCTGGACTGCCACTGGTCTGAAAGCTCCTCTGTTGCCTTCTTCACTGCTTACGTCCAAGACCACCATCCTACCTACCAAATTGAGGAAAGCCATATTCACCTTCAGTTCAAGGCCTTTCCGAAAAAGCACCACAACGCCATTTGATCCTGGCTGACCAGAGGAAGTATAAACCTCGTAGTTTTCCAAAAGAAGAGCAAGCAATTGCGTTTCGGAAATCCTAGTTTCACAAATGGCTACTGCGTCCAGACATATTGACCTGAGATCGTTGAGCAGGTAACTCTCTTTCCACGCTGCCCTCAAGCCACGAGCGTTTATACAACCTATTCTTGGTATTGTCATTCCAGGAGGTGAGAAGGAAACAAAAGAAGAGTCAGTCACTTACCCTTGGTTTGGGTTGATCTTTTGTCGGGGCCTTTAAACGGGCCTTCCAATATCCTTTTATCCAAAAGGTTTTTGAAACCCCCCACAACATGTGGGAAACGTTTCCTCAGAAAACGATGCATAGTGGGAGTTGTTCTAATCAGAATCCTCCTTTCTGGCGTTTTCGCAATGGTTAGGGCATCAAGACCCTCACCCGTTATCAAAATTTTGTCTTCGTTTGCATCTTAAAATTCCATTAATTCCTTGTTGTCTTTCCGTAGAACTGCGTAATTCAGAAGCTTGTACAAGAGATGTTATTCAGCAAGTTCCGTCTCTTGTGTTTGATTTGATTGTTGTCGTTTTGGTCCTTTTTGTTTCGGCTTCCCTTGTTGCAGATCTTGTTGAATCTCTCGCTGTTGCTGAGAATGCCGTTTCATTCCTGGAAGTTGTAGTTGATTTATCTCTTGTTGTTACTGTTGCTGTAGCTTCTGCTGCTGATGCTGTTGCTGCTACTGAGGTTGTGGTTTGCAGATTTGGTTTCGAGATTGGTTGCTGCGTTTTCGAGAATGGCTGTCGTGGAACTACTCAGATTCATTCACATAATCTTTTGGGATTTAGAGATTACGTCTGTATTTTCTCTCCCCCTCTTCCTTTTTGAGGATCGCTCGACGATCACCCACTCGGGTGGTTTGTCTCATCTGGGGCCCCTTCAATATCCAAGGAATCGATAGGATTTCTTATGGCCTTATTCCCCCTCTGTTCCAATGTTTGACGTTGTGGTTGCCATTACTTTTTTCTTTGGGATTGCAACGGATTGGGCGTTGGGAGTATTGAAGCAGTGTGAGGCACTTCTCTCGACTTTTCCACGGTGAGACAGAAAGCTTTTACGTGACCGGTTTTGCTACAGATGTAGCACATGGGTTTCCTACCCTCCACGACCACCTGCATCTACTCGCACTCTCCCAAAGAGAAGTCCGAAAAAGCATGAACTTCTTCCGGAGCAACCAAAACCTAGAACTCCATGGACACGCCTGTTCTGTTTTGTTGGGCGCTTGATCGTAAGCTTATCGCCCCACTGTGTTCCTCTAACATGGCCATTACTCTGGCCTGGTCTCTATAAGTATTTTGGCAAAAATAATCATAACCCTAACCCTAACCCTAACCCTAAAACCCTAACACTAACCCTAACTCTAAATCCCGAATCCTAACCCTAAAACTCTAAAGCAAAAACCAGTACAAACGCATGAACGATGTCATAAATAACAGTACCGCCGATAGTTGTTGTTGACAAACAACGGCACAAATTTTATTCAAGGGAAAAGATCTCATTACACCGCTCAAAGTTTTTTTGACAATCCATAGCAGTGATTGTTTTCACCTCAATAGACGTCAGTGATTGGTTGAAATTACCGAAATACGACAATTTTTTTTACATGAAATAACTTCGAATACAAAATTTTTTACCTGTTCTATAACACAAAATATACAAGTATACGAAGTTTGAAAGTATTTCGGTAGAAAACACACTAAATAAAACATAAATAAAAAGTGGCGCCCGCCAAATCAGTAAGATCCCAAAAAAATTTTGCGATTCGTAAAGCTATACAACCCCACGCACAGTTAACTAAAGAGAAAGATTGGTGGTTTGAGCAGAAACTTATGTAAGACAGGATATTTTTGTTTCGCATTTAGTTTGAGGCATCTATTTTCTGAATTATTTGAGAATCATAAAAATAAGTGCCGGTATATTAATGAGGTTGATTCAATTGACTGCAGCAATAGCACTGCAAAAATTGGCCATTATGCCTGGATAAAAGTAACCCATATATTCATGGTTGTTTTGTTCCACCAGAATAAAATAAACGCAGGTATAGCAAAACTGCTTTTTCATATTTAAGATAGCAGAAAGGCCAATAAATTTTAATTGGTGATATATAATATGTAATTAAAACATATGTTGGTAGTTATAGCCAAAATATTGCCTACGTCTGCAACGAAATTGAATCTGTTTTTAGTTAGAACAATCTGCCTGTGGCTATGGTTTCCTCATTAGTATATATAATCCAGTTTCAAGCTTTGATATTTCATTGTTGAAATATTTTACTTATAAACGAGAAATACAAGCAATATTAACATTGTATGGAAAAGTGCAGAAGCTTCTAGCATTAATTTTCATTGAAGCCGGCATTTTTCTCCATCCTCGCTTTAATACGAATACGATACACGTATTTTGGAACCATGTAAGATCGATGGAACCATGTAAGATCGATGCTAGAATTTTGTAATTTTATTGCATTAAGTAACTCTTTGAACCGAAGATGAGAGAAACACACACACATGCACACACAATTCATAATTTGCAAATCTTGGATAGAATAGAACCAAAAGTTGGCATTGGAAATCGTACCAATTCTCATCTGAAATGTCAATACAAAGTAGTTACTGCAACACCACAGTGTTTAGATGACCTGGGTAATATATTTCCTATATCACATAACCACATACAGTAGATGTAGAAAATATTTTTTCTATACACTCCAGCCAATCTAATATACAGCATTACAAAATCCTTGATAAATTGTAAATATCTGAGAAAACATGGAGGAAAGAAGGAAGGAAAGAATTTAACCCTCTACAAACCTTTACTGAAATAGTTGCTCGAAACACAAGACTGCAGTGGTCTTTATGTTGTGTATGAGCTTAAACCACTCATACTCAGTCTCAGACCAAGTATCTGAAATGAAATACATTCTAAAGACCAATTCTTTCTGTGTAGATAATGTTTCTCCTGTTCCTCTCGCTTTTGTAGCTGTTGTTTTGCTTTTGTTTTCACCTTCTTTCAATCAACTGAAACCTGATCCAACGTAGGAAACATGTTTTTGCCAATAGCTGACGGTAATTCAGTCAAGGCATCAGTAAAATATAAGGCAACCAGCGATAATCTGTGTCAGGAAACAATGAGTAAAACAGCTCAAAAATGGAATAAATTGGTAGTCTAACATTAACCAGACAATTCCTCTTTCTCAAACAAAGGTGCCTGTCAGAAACTGTAGATTATTTCTTTTCCCATAGGAAATTAATTTATTCTGTTTTCATAATCCAATGGGTAAGACTATTGCATATCATTTCAGTACACATCATCTGTATTAATGTTAATTCCACGACTTTGACTAGTGTCGTGGTACTGCAATTATAATTTGAGAAAGCTGTGCATGTCTTCAGATTATAATATTTGACACGGTGATGTATTCCGCACGATAGCCATACGTGATGTATTTTGGAGACCTCTGCACCCAAACAGAGCTCGAGGACCACTCACCTACATTCATGTTATGAGTAGAAACAGAAGGCATGAAACTGAGGGACTACAAAAGCTAATGGAGTAGAGAAATTCCTGGCGCGGTTTTGTGAAATACTTCTTGGTTGAAAACCCTTGAAGAACAGAAGAACAGTTGAAAAAAAAAAAAAAAACTGGTGCAGGCGTTGCTGTGTGGTTAAGAAGCTTTGAGGCCTTGGACATAGTCTCATTGTGTGGCATCTTTGGCAAGTGTCTTCTGTTATGACAGACGGCTGACCAGAGCCTTGCGAGTAGATTTGGTAGATGGAGACTGAAAGAATTTCGT
>NC_068993.1:35955078-35967899 GCF_001194135.2 Octopus bimaculoides | reverse complement strand
ATGTCTGTGTGTGTATCTATAGTGTGTGTTTGTGCTTGTTCTCCACCACCAATGTGAAATTTGAACTCAGACCGTAAAGACGGATGAAATGCCGCTAAGCATTTTGCCCTGCGCGGTAACGATTCTCCCAGCTCACTACCTTTGACTAACGAATAATAATAATAACCATAATAATCATCACAATGATAATAATAATGGTTTCAAATTTTGCCACAAGGGCAGTAATTTGGTGGGAGGGGATAAGTCGACTACTTCGACCAGAAGCATAAGAGCTCAAATTTGGGGGAAGGGATTAAGTCGATTACATCGAACACAGTGCGTAAATGGTACTTAATTAATCGATCCCCGAAGGGTGGAAGTCAAAATCTACCTCGGCGGTATTTGAACTTAATGATGATGATGATTATAATAATAATAATAATAATAATAATAATAATAATAATAATAATAATAATAATAAAAGAAATGGAGAAACTTTCAAAATACAAAGACCTGGAAATAGAGGTAACTCGAATGTGGAATCTAAAAACAGAAACAATTCCTATCATAGTAGGTGCCTTAGGTATAATAAAAAGATATTCAGACAAATACATAACAAAAACACCAGGACTTACAAGTATATGTAACATACAGAAAATTGCACTACTGGGCACTGCACACATCCTACGCAAAACACTTTCAATACAGTAACCATAAGAGCATCACAGCAAACCACAGCACATACCCAAGGCACACAAATTTGCGCTCGGTAGTGAAGTGAAAGCACGCTATAGAAATAAAACTACTGAATAATAATAATGATGATAATAATATAATCTCCTAATATAATAATGAGCGTAGTGTTTTGATATACTTGTATATATTTATGTATTTGTCCAAAACCACGCAGTGGAAGTGAATAGTGAAGGGAGAGGAGCGAACATAGTAATTAAGATGAAGAAGTAGTGAGAGTAATAGCCATGACTGAGAGGGAGTGAGAGAAAGTAATAGCAATGAGAGACAGGAAGTGGCAAAGAGAGCGTCATGTATCTTCTACTATAATAATCTTTTATAATAATACTCTTGTGTATTTCTCCATCATAACATAGGAATGAGAAAGGAAGGGGTGATCCACCGATGGAAGTGGGATGGTGAAAAGTCAACGGTGAAACAAAAATCAAACGGCGCTTCAACTCTGTGTGAGTATATGTGTGTGTGTGTAAAAGGGAGGAATGTGAATATTTGTGTGTGTGTGTGTGTGTGACTCACCGAGAATGAAAATTGTAAAACCCTGTGGGATGCAATGATTCAGTGCGATCACCTGACCAGACATCAGAAATCTTACTACATTGTTGTATAATAATCAGTATAGCATGTCCCGGTGACAACTGGGTCAAAGAGAAAGAAGAAAAACCAAACAACTACGACGATTGGAAGTAGGAAATATGAAGGTTGTGATCAATGAGGAGACTAGACGTGATAGCAATAGTAATTGACGGACTTGGAAGTATCAGCACTCAACTATCAACATGGCTCAAAAAGATTGGTACAAATGTAAAGATAGGACACCTACAAAAATCAGCATTGCTTGGAACTGCAAGAATTCTTCGCAGGGTTCTTGAAGCATGACCGGTAAATGAGTGTCACCTAAGTCTGCTGGCTGTGGACAGCTGACACTTTCTGTCATACCCAGCAGAATAAGCTGAGAGTTTTCATCAAATACTACTACTACTACTACTACCGGTCCTTGCGGTAAAAATTTCATGATACCTATTTACAGCTAGGTGGACTGGGTTAGGTGGGTCAAAAATGCAATGTCAATGACAGGACAGAAATAATGTTTTAACTAGGTGTCACAAACATACCACGTTCAGACAGCGGCAGCTAGTTATATTGCTACTCTACACAAAACCCTCAGCATTTAAAAGGTCTATTCTGCTTTCTTTTCTAGATGTTAACACTTAAAGGACCCAAGCCTACGTGAGTTAAGTGTCTTGAGCTGAGACATCGTGCCGTGCAAGAGAAAGCTTAATCTTAAGACCAGCTGTCCGATTGTACTGAAATATGTTACTTAACTACGTAGATGAAGCTAAATGTGCATGTCTGGTTTTGATGTGTTTTCCACTAGTATTAGTGATTATTGTAATGAACAAATCTATGGGCAGAAATTGAAATTGAAACCTATTTAGAAAACTCAACACCCAATGAGATCCTGTACATCCTTAGCTATTGTCTTCCCAAGGGTCATATATTACCAATCTTTCTTTGTAAGAAACTACAATGGAAAACACGATCAAATTTTTCTCTAGATGAATGATGTTTCTAATAATTCATATTCAAATTCTTTAACAGTTCCCCCGTGACGAAATGATGGCCATAGACAGCTTCTCTACACCAATTATTATTAACTTCCATTTGTTTTTGAGATTAAACATTTGAATATTTTTCTCGTTCAATTCTGTCTAAACACAATATTCAATATCACTTTATTGTTATTACTTCCAATTCTGGTTTATTAAACAATGTCTAATTTGTAGCATCCTTGTAATTTCTCAGACTCAGACAGACTAAATACACGATGGAGTTGAATTTAGGTTTGTCTCTATCGTTTATATGTTGTTTTACAAGTGAATTCCATGCTATAAAAAAATCGATAAGAATTTATAATTAAGAAAATAAGTTAATTTGATATACAAATAAAAAAGAGGAATATGCAAACATTCGCATATATGGTTGTACGTACAGTACCTGGCATTGATGCTATATTTCTTTCAAAACTCAAAGCCATCTTTCATGTTGAAAGCCAAATATATTTGCGCAGCCATGTTTGGCGAAATAGAATATTTTTTTATTGTAATTGCAACAGTCAGTAGAGCATGAAAAATTTAGAATTGGCAGTTTTGAAGATATTTTTCTTGAAGAAGTTGATTGAAGGCGTTTTATTATGCATGTGAATGAAATTACGTAACATTACGTATATGATTTCAGTCAAATAAAACATTGCATGGTAGATGCACAATATGAAGATTTCGTTTTTATGTGGTTAGTTGCTTGTTTAGCACTAGGCCAGCCATTATCGAGCAAAACTATGATCAAAGGTGTTCCATCTTCAACCAACCCGTAATTTTTTCCGCATTATTGTATCCAAGGCACGATTATTCGTCCATCCATTTTTAAGAGAGCAGAGTGCAGTTGCATTGAGGAAAAATTAGTAGCTATGAGTTGCAGCTCGAGCTGTCACGTGAAGATATCATGTAGCCAAGAAATCACTTATAGTCGGGTTTGAGCACATCACTGAAAGCTAACAGGTATTACTTACAGGAATGAGGCTACATAGCTCTATCTAAAGCTAAATAGTTAATGAATCCATCCAAACGAGGTGAGTATCCTCGGCTGTATATATATATATATATATATGTATATGAATACACGCGCGCGCATACACACATATTTGTACTGCAACAAGTGTAGTGAAACACTCAAGAGTAAGATTCTGTTGACAGAAACACGAATTAAATGTATGGTACGAAAAATAAAATGTTGGATAATTATAGCCTAGAAGACTGTGGTGAGCTACCATAAGTTTTAAGGGATCAGCGAAATGAGTTTGGGGCTCCGGCGGAGAAAGCTTACATACACTTTTTCCACTGAAAAATTCGTATCTATTTCTTGTGTATACAAACAAGAACATAACTAAATTTGATGTTTAAGAAAAGTAGAAGATAATCAGAGCGATTGCTCTTTTTCTGCCAACAGAGAGATAAAAGATATGATGTTCTTAAAAGAGACCATTTTTGTTGCTCTCTCGCTCTTCCGTCAGCCATTTTCCATTTTCTCTGCAGCACGTGTGTTACACCATCTTTCTTTTCACTTTCATTTGCGTTATTTAATGTTCTTGGATGGTACTATATTCTCGGATAATTTTTGTCATCATCTGGACTCTTTACCAATTTCTACGACGTTTTATCTTTCTTGCCCTTTTTTGCTTTTGATTATGCACTTTTGTTCACTTAACACTTTCCACTTTGCTCTTGCCACCCCATGTGTCTGTCCTTCCCCACTCGGTCTCATATTCTTACATACACACTTCCACACAACTCAACTAACATCCTCCCACTAGCTAACGCCACCATACTTCTACACTTGCACTCAACCATATACATCGGTACACCTAACCCTTCCTCTCTTTTTTTTATTCCTCCCGTAGATCAGCATTTCCCATTGGTTTTTTAAACCTTCACCTTTATCCTACACTCCCTAGTTTTATTTTTATCTACTTTCTGTTTTGTTTTTCACTCTCTCTATGGCTTTCTTTTTCTTTCGTCTTTTTATATGATAAACTAACGTCCGAAATGTTGATGTACTCTCTTTCCTTGAAGCATTAAATTTAAACAATGCCATATTCGTCAAAGTTTGTTCTTGTATTGCTTACTATCTTTTACATCGTACCCTATCTCTTTCTCGTTCTGTGTGTGTGTGTGTGTGTGTGTGTGTGTGTGTGTGTGTATAGGGAGAATTAAAAAAAACCAAAAGACGAAGACAGGTGGTGTAGACAACAAACAGATGTATTAGTTTAACGCTCGGGAAGTGAAACAGTCTTTAGCGTTTCGAGCCTACGCTCTTCCACAGAAAGTAACATAGACAGAAACAAGGAGAGAAAATAAAGAATGTGTAGTGGCTAGCGATCTATTATGGCGAATGCCGGACAGGCATATATATATATCCACGCATGTACGCACACATATATGTATAACATTATTGTATAATATTATATACATATTAGGGCGGCGAGCTGGCAGAATCATTAGAGGTACAGACAAGATGCTTAGCGGCGTTTCGTCCGTCTTCCGTTCTGAGTTCAAATTTGCCGAGGTCGACTGATTTTCATCCTTTCTGGGTCGATAAAACAAACACCAGTTGAGAACCTTGATCGATGTCATCGACTTACCACCTCTTCCGAAATTGCTGGCCTTGTGCAAAAATTTGATATCGCTGTTATATACATATGATAGTGATACAGTGAATGCCTTTCTCTATAAGCTGACTAGGAGCAAAATAAAAACAACAACAACAACACCATCAAATGTGGATATTAAGCCAATAATAGTGCTTTTACTTGATCATTCCACCTGCTATAAATGATCTCCGAAATTCCCTTACAAATCTCACTCTAGTCTCTTAAATATTTTTTCAAATTATGAAAGGCCACATTAGATAATGTAATAAAAACAATATATTTAAAAGACGAGAATGGTCATAGAAAGGCTGACCTAGTGTTAAATAACAACGCAACAATAACAAATGATATTGTGGATATTGAATAAGGTTCACTTAATCAGTATAAAACACATGATGGGAAGAATAAAAACGCTGTCAGTGGCGCTGATGTATTGCTTATGTTTTCTCTTCGGCTTAAGTCACATAATTCCGCATGAATTCTTCCGAAACCCACAAATCTGACAGACGATATATTTGAATTCCTTAGAACATATAAAAATAAACCAAATAAAAACAAGAACCGAACAAAAATGTCAGATTAGAAACTTCAAGACATGGATTATTCCCTCAGGTTGTTGTTTTTACAATATTTCATGCATTATCGGAGCTACAACCAAAATTATCTATCAGATGACACGAGGAATCGAACAAGCTTTCCAGCTGCTTATTTTATTCCGATATTTCAGGCTACATTGATGATATCGATTAAACATTTAGAATTAATGTGAGATTAAATGTTTTCCTCTAGTACGAGATTAAATTTCCTCCGCAGCTACGTGGTTTTGCTAGTAGCGTGTTTGTCTAACATAACGGAGCTATCTTCGTCTACATAATAGAACTATGAGGCGCTTTCACGAAATATCCAATCTTTGGGCATAAAAAAAAAACAAACAATTTTGTACATTTTCACAAATTTCATCTAAACACCTTCAAAATACTTCTCTTAGGAGTTCATACACTGCTCCTAGCGGTTCTGCCACTTCTGGTAACACCTCTAGAACGCTGTCCCTGGAAAACTATGGAGTTCTGCCGTTAATTTTGTCATAATTTGCTCAAATCAGTTCCATTTTAGAAGGGTTTTCAGATTGGGGAAGAACCAGAAGTCACACGATGCCAAGTTGGAGCTGTAGGGACCTTGTGGAACAAGTGGTGTGTTGTTCTTCAGCAGGAAATCTTGGATTATGTGGCGGAATGAGCACGCGCATTGTCGTGGTGAAGTTGTCAATCCTTCGCCGTCCACACGTCCGGTCACTTTCGACGCACAGCATCACAAAGGTGTCGTATAACCTCCAGGAAGTATTCCTTGTTGATTGTTTGGTCTTGCGGTGTGTACTCATGATGCACTATACTACAGGAGTCAAAGAAACAAGTTAACATTAACTTCACATTGCTGCGTACCTGTCGTGCTTTTTTGGACCTCAGTGATGACGGATGCATCCATTGGGAGGACTGGAATTTGGTTTTCGGGCCGTAACTATAAACCTGTCCCATCAACTGTGATGATGTTCTTCATGAAATCTGGGTCGTGGTTTGCACAGTCCAGTATGTCCTGAGCGATTTTCCTGCGGAGTTGTGTCTGTTGCTCCATCAACATTTTGGGGACGAATTTTGCTGACACTCTCCATAACATCATCCCCAAAGGCCTACCGAATCTTCTGGATAGTTTGAGATTGAGTATCATAAGCTTTTGGCAAAACTTGATGCAATATCTCTACTCAATGTGTTCAATCATCTTGCATGAAAACCAAAATTCGACGAGCGCGCACAACATATCTGTACTCTCGGCGCAACAGTCGGAAACTTACACGACCTACCGGCGCGAAAGTTTTCACACATGCGCAGAAAGGGTGGCGTCATCTCCCATCTAAAGGATTTTCCATTCACGGCATTAGTTTTGGTAGGAAAAATCAAAGTTTAATACTTTTTGAACTCGCCTCGTACATTCTTCTCTTGCAGTTTGGATTCAGTAGTGTTTTCTCCCATTCTGCAATAGAACAAAGATGAGATATTCCCACTGATAAAGCACTCTAAAGAGACAAGTTTTGGCTTCAGTTTTATTTATTTACATATTCATTTCCATAAACATTTTGCAGTAGGCACGGCTTTAAATACAAAATATTTTGTTTTTGATAATATGGATAGTCATTATAAGTGGTTGGCTAAAAACGACTTAAGTATAAGAATAAGAATAGGCATTTAAAAATATAATTTAAGTTATTTGCTAGGTGATAACTAATGTGGTTGCATCGTGATAAAGTGGATTTTAATGTTTCGAGCAAGTCCCTTGATCTTTTCTTCGTCGATGGAAGAACTAGTCCAAAAGGTTAGTTTCTGTTTCATTATGTTACTATTGTGTTGTTTTTGTTGTTGCTATTTAAACCTCGGTAATTCCTGTTTGTGTAAATCAAAGGTATTAACGTAGTGATCCATTTGTCTTTTTGTCAGATACAGTGTATCTAGGACTACATGAGTACTGTGTTCAGTTCCTTTTTAAGAGAGTGGAATGTGATTCAAGGGGATTAGGCTCTTATTTCTAGTGACTGCATTGAGACTCCCTCATCGATTTGTGTATTTCATTCTACACATATGCTAAACATTCCGTTTGAAAAGCATTTCTTCATCTTTAAAGTAAGTTAAATTCAGTAGTGCAAGCTGTTAACACTATCAACAATCATACAGTCTTATAATCGTATGCAAGAGTAGGCTGGGTGAAGACTATCAATTTATAAGTATTAACTTACAACTACGTGCATTGATTCATTGTAAATTGTCTTATATCTATGTTGACACTGTAAATTTATCAAACTATAGTTTCTTACATTGGGCCATTGCAAATTATCTATCTATCTATCTATCTATCTATCTATCTATCTATCTATCTATCTATCTATCTATCTATCTATCTATCTCTTTTAACAATAGTATGCTGTTAATACAATACCAAAAGTTTTATGCGCATAAATTCGCTATTATTCAATCGTAGCTTTAATATTAGTGGAAGCTCGGCCATCTTATAAGACGTGAGTACGAACAAAATAGTAGACGAAATTTCTTGCGATGATACATGGCACAAAGACAAAGGATTAATTAAGTGAGTGAAGGGAAGCAATGATGCGACCGGTTAGTAATGACATACAACACAAGGTAAGCAACTAATATTACAGTGCCTGAATGATTGCTCTTTCCTCTACCGATTTAGTTAACCTTTTGTCTTGGTACTATGTACTACTGCACCAAATCTCGCCTGAAATCTCGTTGTCGAGCTGCCAGAACTATTCAAACTATGACTGAATAATTGTAAGTAATGGTTATCCTTTCTTTCTGACTTTCTGTCGCATCTGCAATAAATTCTGTTCCTCGGAGCTGGTTTGTCTCGTACCTCCTCCGTACACGCATTCCCGACCTACTAACCTCTTCGTCTCTTGTCACCCTTATTGTGTTACAACGTTAACGTTCGGGCATGCACTAATCACTTGGCACAGTTCTTTCTTCCAGAATATCAGTCCTTTGGAATCATCTTCCACTGATGTCTTTAGTCCAGGTTTTAACTTGTGCAGGTTTTGACTTGCCAGTGGTCCTCGACCATTTTTACCCATGGACCCCTTTGATTACAATTTTATCCTGGTGGACCCCTCAGAGCCACTGGATGTTTAAACGGTAGTTTTATATATATAGTTTTATACATACTTCTTTCAAAATTCCTATTTTGTTCTTCACACATTAACTCGTATAGGTTGAACTTCATAAAACATTAGAGAGAACAACTGAGCTGTTTCTTGCAATAAATACATCAAATGCAAAATTTTTCTATGGATCCTTAAATTACTACTGTGAACCCCCATTTGTTATTTTGCTAGTGTTGGCCCTTCAAAATTTTATATGAACTCTCAGGGTACATACGGAGCCCGGTTGTGAACCACTGCTTTAAGCGGAACATTAAGGACACCAAGACTCGGAACATATACAAAATTATGGGGCAGTGCCCTGCCATCATATATAACAGTTAAAACAAAAGCAAAAACAAAAAACAAAAAACAAAAATCAGAAAAACAAACAAACAAACTAGGTGTATGCAATAACACGACTCATCGACCTTCTTACTATAAATCATGTCATGTTTTCACTCAGTTTCTCTTTGTTTTGCGAAATTATAACTTAATAAATATTCAGAGCAGGAGTAATTTCATTTCCGATCGTACTTAACACGCATGTGCCCCACCACCACCGCTATAAACACGCACACACACACACACACAGAGGAACACATACACACACACACACGCACACACACACACGCACACACACACACACACACACACACACACGCACACACACACACACACACACACACACACACACACACACATCTGTTTGCTTAATCTATATTTTATAACTTGTCTCTCTTTGTTATACCCACGACCTTCATCTTTTCATCCCAACCCCACGCACAAGCTTCACTCATCAGCCTCTTTATTAGTTGGTAAATCATGATTCCAGGGTTTTGCACGTAATGTAAATAACGGCTACTGGTTTGGGAACGCTTTATTTGTTTAACAAAAGTTTTCCGTTTATTTGCTATGAACAGAGAAGAGATCAATGGTTTGTTAAGGTATTGCTTCTTGCAAATCTCTTATCTGCTTCTGACACATCTGCAAGAAGAAAAGAAAGAGAAAGGAAAAAAACAAAAATAAAATACTGAATATTTGCATTCATGATCTAATAGCTGGAAGGCGTTTTCTAACTCCTTAAAACCTGTTTAGTACATGAGCTCTCAGAGAGAACAAGCGAGGAATAATTTTACAGTTACTTGCGGAGGGAGTGTCTTCTTATACTTACTGTACTCACTCACAATATCCTATCGATTTATTTACATACCTAAGGATTTGTGCACACATACTTAGACATTCGCACTTTCTTTACACACACACACACACACACACACACACACACACACACACACACACACGAATTATATAAAAATGCGTATGTATATTTATATAATAATATATTTATTTATTGATATATTTATTTATGTATGTATGTGTGTGAATGTGCACTAAAATTTATGTCGATATGAATATATATATATATATGTTTATATATATATATATATATATATATATATATATATATATATATATATATATGTATCGATCGATCGAGCTATTTGCTTCTCAATATCACTTCTCTCATGCTTACATATAAATTACTTTCAGTGTATATATATGTATAGACACGCGCGCACGCACACACACACACACACAAAATACACATATACACACACACATGTATATGCGTGGGTGTTCGTATGTGTGTCTGTGTGTAATCATATGGAACGTATTAAGAGATATAGGAAACATTTGGTAAAAAGTACGCGGCGCTAGCAAAGCGAATCATTTTGGCGAGGGAAGGACTTGAAGTGGAGAAAATGGAATACAATCTGAAGAGTATTTATTGTTGCGCTTTGCTCGGGAGAATCTAATCCTATACAAATAATGGGATTCGTACTACGGTTGAGCATGGAGCCGTGCATTAAATACACGTGAGATTTTTAAATCCGTTAAGAATGAACGTTTAGTACATTTGTATCTCCTCAATCGATTCTTGAAATTTTCATTTACGTGGTAGCTACTGATTCCAATAAACATTTCAAAGGAAAACTTGCGTTTCTTAAGTGACTGGCTGAACAAATGTGAACAAAAAATGAACAACAATACAGTCTATTCTTAACTAGTCTTTGCTTGAAACTGAAAAGCATAGAAAATATTTTTTGCTATGTGTTTTGTTAAAATGTTTAACTTTTCTGTTACCTTATTTGTGTCAAAATACACTGACTTTGACCACACAAAATTTTGAAAACGCCGAAGGATTTAGTAAAATAATTTTGTCACTATTAAGTCAGAGTTTGGAATATAAATTAGCATGAATTATTTTCATATAAGTTTTTAAATTACCTTAAACCCGAAAGTTTGCATGATAGAATCAGGGATGGTTTCTGGCAGGTTGGTATCAGAAGGGTTAAATAAACTGCTTTTAATTTTTGTTTTTATTTTTGTTTACATACAACGAACCTTTACACATACACAGGTTTGTATGTGAGCTAGTAGACGCGTCAGAGAGTCGGATGGAATGCCTTTTGCTCCGTCTTTTTTTATTCCCTGAGTTTAAATCTCATCGAAGTCAACTGAGTCTTTCAATCTTTCGGGATCGATGAATAAAATGCAAAACTTCCGAATTCACGGAATTGTCAGAGTATCTGACAAGATATCCTCTGGTATCTGTTCCGGCTATTAGCATTCAGGGTTCAGTTTCTGCATAGGGACTGAAATGTCACCGAAAGTCAGGGCTATTTGCTTGCAAACTGTACTGGCGTTGATCAAACCCATCTAATAATTCGTTTCGATGTTGCTTATATTAATAACCATTACTACTACTACAGATTACCCTGAAAGTGAGGGCGGGTATTAGCAGTAGAGTGCTTGTGGTATTTAATTAAGTTGTCTTAGGGTATGAATATATTTTTGATATTTAAACAGGAGAAGGCAGTGCCCATGGCTCTTTACAGGGCTTCTGAAACTAGTGACCCAAACCTGAAGGCTGGCCCGAATCGCTGCAGCAGATTGGTCTCTGCCAATGGTTGCCAAGGCGATGGTGTGAAACTGGACAACTGATTAATTCTACCACCCATATAAGCTACGTCGGAATTTGATCTCGGAATGCAATAAATCAGAATAAATCCCACAATGCAGTCCATCCAATGCTGTCATGCTATCCCAGTCCACTGTATTCTTTCCTCCATAAAAGTACTTTACTTATCGCCCCTGGAAGTACGAAAGGCAAATTTGACCTCAGCGGGATTTGAACTCAGAACGTATAGTACTGTAATATATATTGCAAGACATTTCGTACGATGCCCAAACAATTTGTCATTTGCCGAAATCAATAAAAAATTTGCTAGTGAAATATTGGGATTCAAAAATTCTATTATAATTTTCCTTCAAAAAATTTCAGTTTGTGTTTATGTCAGAAAGTCTGGTAGAGAAGCAAGGTATCATAACAGGATGCCCTGTCCTGTGTGTCTGGTGATAAAATATGTATTTACTACTTGCATAACGATATTCTACTTCAGTACATCTACCCTTTACCTTAAGCGAAAAGTCCTGTTGTTCTCTCTACCCACTACGTTACTTGGGTTTTGGCGCATCCGGTTAGCGGGTGATCTCTTAACAAATTCCTATTGCGTATTTGTACCAATGGACACACACATCCATACATACACAGATGATATGTTGGAGTAGCTGTTGTCTATAGAACTGAATATAATAGATATTTCCTGCAGACCAACGGTGGAATAAACCACAATGTTAAATATAACTGGCAAGATTTGTATTCAGTCATTGACCTACGCTAGTAATTACTGCGTAGCATATCATCATCTTTGCTACCCTTAAAGACTGGATGGTAATTTCACAATAAACAGTATTATCATAATAGTAATTATTACGGTTTCAAATTTTGTCGAAGGCCAATGATTTTAGGAAGTTGGAGATAGTTGCATGATTATATATCGTATGATTTAAGTTTGCATATTTTCGAAATAAGCGAAGATTGAAATTTAATAAAGTTTTATACATAATTGAGAGAATGAATAAAGTTCGTTGATTAACTATCATTA
This sequence comes from Octopus bimaculoides, assembly GCF_001194135.2. Taxonomy (NCBI): domain Eukaryota; kingdom Metazoa; phylum Mollusca; class Cephalopoda; order Octopoda; family Octopodidae; genus Octopus; species Octopus bimaculoides. The sequence continues at coordinate 35,955,247 of NC_068993.1, read as the reverse complement.
GTCGTGTTCATGCAACATCTTGCAAGAAGCAAATCAATTCTATAAATGTTTCCTCAGTATATCACAGCAAGCGACCTTGCTAGTATGTTCTGTATATTCTTTACACACACACACACACACACACACACACACACACACACACACACACACACACACACACACACACACA
>NC_068993.1:35949962-35950769 GCF_001194135.2 Octopus bimaculoides | reverse complement strand
ATATATATATATATATATATATATATATATATATATATATATATACCGCTCGTACGCACATAAATAAATAAATGTATATATATACATATATATGCATATGCATATACATATGTATGTATACATACATACATATGTACAGCGTAGATGCATTCATATGTGCGCATGTGCGTATAAGTCTTCACGTGCTTTGTGTGAAGTGTCACGTGTACGTAAGAGATGGCCTTAGCAATAAGGTTGTTAAGGATACATTGATCCAGGAGAGAATGTTCTGGAACTGATATAAAACGTTAAAGGTAATGCTAGGCCTCAGGTAAAACAAATTAGAGAAATATGTGCCATGAGATAAAAAATAAATACGGCTACGAATGCAGGTGATCTGGTCAATGATGAGATGATCAGATACAGAAATGGTCTATATCTGCGTAATGGGTATTTCTGTGTGTTTCTGTGTGTTTGTGTGTGCGTGCATGCGCTTGCGCGTGTGTGTGTTTGTGGATGTATGTGCTTTTGTGTGCGACTTTTGTATGTGTGACATGTCATTATGTGTGAGTGTATGTATGTGTGTGTGTTTGTTTGTGTGTGAGAATAGAAATCAATAAGTACGCGTGTGTGCGCTTTTGTGTATAAGGCTTCTGTATGCATGATCTGTATGTATGAGTGTGTGTACATGTGTGTGAATATGTGAGTATATATATATATGTTTTTGTCTACGTGTTGGCATATGCAATTTTGTATGCGTGTTTGTGTGTGCGCGTGACATGTGTGCATGCGTGAGTGTGTGTGTGTGTGTGTGTTGTGTGTGTGTAC
>NC_068993.1:35947876-35948598 GCF_001194135.2 Octopus bimaculoides | reverse complement strand
ATAATTATATGCGTATTTGATTAGTGTGTGTATGTGTGCGTGTGCGTGTGTGTGTGTATACACAACACCCCCGCACACATATGTGAAAATTTTTGAGTTCGTATACAACTAGAAAAAATGTTTCTTATGTCTGGGGCAAAATCCTTACTTAGGGAGCGACACGAAGCTTGACCATAGTGGAGAATGAAAGAAAATAGCAGGAACCAGGTGTTGCGCATGCATGAGAGAAATGCGGTTAAAAATTGAAAGAGGAAGGAAGAGATTACGAAGAGGAGAGTGTGTGTGTGTGAGGGAGAGGGAGAGAGAAAGAGGGAGAGAGTGGCAGTGAGAGAGAGAGAAGTAAGAGTAGGGTTAGAACGAAAATTATGGGAAGTGACAGAAATATTGGTCGAGCAGTTTGGAAGGGGTTTTGTTTTTAAGTTGATTAGCGACCTCAGGGAAGTAGATTTTACATAGTCTCATCACATGTACTTTTGTATGTAAAAATTATGGATGCAAACAACAGAGGTCATAATGCTAATTAGAAAATATTTAGATTTGTGCGTGAGTTATTTTACAACGAAAAATTGACAGTTACTTCGAAGGCTACATAACTGAAACTTCGAAGTAACTGTCAACCTTTTCCTTGTAAAAATAAAATAAATCCATTACTCTACTGAATGGTGTGGAGTGAATCCATCAATTAATATTTGCTTTTACATACTATATACAAAACACAACAC
>NC_068993.1:35945557-35947481 GCF_001194135.2 Octopus bimaculoides | reverse complement strand
TATATATATACATATATATATACATATACATCTCCCATTCACCCTGTTGTTACTATTCCTTTTGATCTCCCCGCTCTCTGAAACCGATTGGTCTCTCTTTAGTAGGGGTCTCCGTTTCATAACATTCACTCCGTCCAGCAACGGGTTTCGGGCCCGAGGTGATGTTCTATACTCCGTGCGTTGTGTCAGGCTGCATGCTTTATTCAACAATACTCCGTCTGCATCTAATGAAGGAGACTGCTGCATTGATCTGGGCCGCGAGCCATCCAACTGGGCGCCGGTTCCTGGCCATTTCCATGCAATAGATCAATTTTGAAGAGCTTGCCAACTAGCCCTGGACCAACCTCTGGAGGCGTCCTAGACATTTCAACATCTCCCGAGTGGAACTCTCATCCCTTCGATGCCTCCGACACCGTCATGACAACGTCTTTAAATCGGCTGACAATGATGGAGCTGAGGTCGTGAGGCGTGAAGACGTCTACAAAGCTGAGGCTCTTAACCAACCCCAAGAACCTTCTTCTATCGCCCTTTACTCTCACTATTATCAAATTGTTCCTCATACTATTTACGATCGTATTTCCTCCTCCCTTCTAGCCCCAACGCTTTGAACCTCATTGTCTCAACTTCTCCTCCCACCCTACACACCCCACACCAAACTCTCTATCCCTTCCTACACTCAGTTCCTTCGTCTCCGCCGTCTTTGCAGTGACGACCATGACTTCGAGACACAGTTCCAACTCATGGCTTTCCACTTCTCCCCAACAAGGAGATCCCACCGATATCTATTCCGTTCTCGCTCGTACCCTACCTGTTGACCGTGCATCCACTCTCTGCTGCACATGTCCCACTCTTACCTGCCTCTGTTTTCCCTCACCTAACACCCCTCCACCCTACGCTCCAACGCACCATTCCTCGGGATTTCCGCCGACTACAATATGACCCCCACCTCTCATATCTTCCCTAACCCACCCTCATATCCTTCAAACCACCGTGACCTTCTAGTCTTTAGCTTCTTCCCCACTCCCGGTTCTCTCCCTTGTTCTTGCATACGCTTCCACACCTACCCCTACATCTATAACACCACTATTCTCACCATCGCCCACCACCTCCTCTATCACATCACCGATTCATTTACCCGCCCCTCCAGCGATGTGGTCTACCGAATCTTCTGCTCCCTCTCTCTTTCTTTCCCTGTACATTGGTCAAACGGGCTGGTGGCGCTTAGCCGACCGATTTGCCGAACATCTCCGGAAAGACAGACTCGGCAATGACACCCCGGTCACGCGCCACTTCCGCTTGATCAGTCATCCGCTACATTTGCCAGTGTTCGAGCCTCACACACATACGTTACACAGCTTTACGCACACCCACGTCAACATACATGCACACATAAATACTCGGAGCACACACGCACGCATCATTCCACATAGCACACGTACTTGTTTAGTCACACACATACACACCAACGCACATACACTCACGCTTGTACACACATAGAAGCCAGGTTATTGTTATCTCCCTTTCCACCAACCTACTTCCTTCTAGTCAATTCAACATGTAAAATCGTCAATCCAGGCACGATTTTTCCTCTCTCCGTTTTCTTTCCTTTCTCCATTGTTTTCTTTCCTCTCTCCATTGTTTTCTTTCCTCTCTCCATTGTTTTCTTTCCTCATTTGTTTCTATAAAAAGAGTTAGGCTCGAGACGTCAAAGTCTTCCATTTTCCTGAGTGTCAAATTAATACACCTCGTTTGTTGTCTCCACACCTATCCCAGTCTTTTGACTTTTGATTTTGTATAATTTTTAACTTTCTCTCTCTCTCTCTCTATGTATAATATACACAATATATATATGTACATGTATATATATACATACATACATACATACATACATACATATATATATATATATATATATATATATATA
>NC_068993.1:35943115-35945467 GCF_001194135.2 Octopus bimaculoides | reverse complement strand
TATATATATGCATATATACATACATTCATATATATATATATAGGGTGTCCCAAAAGTCACTGAGGGGTCGCAATCTTTGATAATTCTTATATTGTTCTATCAAAATCAGGGGTCTATTATTCAAACCCAAAGAGCACCAAATAGAATTGCACGCCATAAAGTGTACAGTTTGGTGTACAATTACGGCGGATGGGATAATGCTGTCACTGTGACTGGTGAGCAGTACACGGTTATGACCGCGAGCTTTTTGCGCCCAGCCATTCAAAACAGATATGTGGTTCCAGCAAGATGGAGCAACTGCTCATACCGCTAGAGAGACAATCCAGTTGCTGAGACAATGTTTTGGAGAAAGAATCATCTCTTGCTATTGCGACGTCAAGTAGCCATCGCGCTCCCCAGACTTGACCAGCCTGACTTTTCTTGTGGGGGTACCTTAAGGAGAAGGTTTATGTCAACAAGCCAGAAACCCTGGAGTAATTGGAGAATATCACGAGAGAAATCAGGTAACTGGACCCTGAAACCCTTATATCTGTCATGGAACGTATTTTGGAAAGGGAACGGATGTGTGAAGCTGAAAATGGACGCCATTTAAAAGATAACATTTTTCATACGTAATGCAGAGGTATAATGAAAAAGAACTAAAGGAAATTAATCTCCATTATCTCCTCTATATTGGCTTAAAAGTTCATACATTTATTTGTAAAAATAAGGGGGTTATTAAAAATAAAAAAATGCTCTGTGACTTTTGGGCAAACCTATATATATATATATATATAATTATATATATATATATATATATATATATATATATATATATATATATATATAGATAGATAGATAGATAGACAGATAGAGAGAGTGAGTGGTGGAAAGAGATAATAATAAGAGGGTGGGGAGAATGTGTTGTTGGGTGAGGTAGAAGCCATATATTCGCAGCTATAGTCATCGATGACATTTAGATGTTTCAGCATTTGAAAACATTCTGTAACAAAACCGAAAACTTATATGTAAAGTTCTTTAGTTCTAGAAACAACTGACATAGAGCACGTCATCTGATAAATACAAATAAATCCTCTCTCTCTCTCTCTCTCTTACATACTCACGCATGCATATACATATGCATACATGCACATTTACAGACATAGACATGCATACATATATATGAAATGTGAATATATTTACGTAACAAACCATATGACATATGGATAAATCAATTATATGAAGTAACAATAGTACATAAGCTTGAGAATACAAATTTCTTCCTACAGTAATTGCAGAAACTAAACTAGATCTGTAGAAGTTACTTTCAAAATTGATCGATATGATGCTGCTGATTTTTCGCTCTAGGCCAAAATCTTATTGAAGAGATTCGTGTTTAAAAGTATATATTTGGAGATAAGGTAACCGACTTCTTAAAACGCCGGATCAAATCCACCGTGGAACTTGTTCAAGTTGTTTCGGTTCATGTAAGTCTGGTTGAAACGATGCTCCTTTTTCAAAAAGAAAAAGACTAAAAGATTACAAAACAATGATTGTATCAGTAATCCAGATAGTAATACAAAGTAGCTATTGCCTGACAAATGTTATTCTCTTTTAAGGTGTTCCATATTAAAGTCGAACGATGGCGAGTTCACAGAATCATTTGCAAATCGTATAGAAAGCCTTAGCGACATTTGAAAGGTATTTCTACCCTTCTACCACTTTAGCTGTTAGGTATTTCAGTTATTAGGCTGCGGCCATGCTGGGGCGCCGCATTTTGGAATTTTTAGTCGAACTAACCGACCCCAGTATATCCTTTCTTTTTTTTAAAGCCTGGTACATATTCTATCGGTCTTTGGTGCTGAGTCACTATATTCCGGGTTCGAATATCACCGAGGCTAACTCTGCTTTTTATCAATTCAGAAGCACCACTTCTATACTGGGATTGATTCTTCATCTATCCCCCTCTATTCTTTCTTTCTGGAAGAAACCGCTAGTGTTCCGATTTAGAATGCGATACTTTACGTAAGGTTGGCAAAAACAAAAAACAAACCGCCCCAGACATGCCTTATGTCACCATGGGGTCCCTTAAGAACTACTCAGGAATTGAGGGCCCTACCCAGCTAACAGCAACTCAAAGTTGACAAACAACACCTGAAATCCATTTTGGATAAAATATTAGCTTATCTGATACATAATCCAGAAAATCAGACACTCTCTCTTTTCATCCGAATACCAAAAACTTTAATTTAGGTTTCAAGTCCTATGCAATGCCCAACTTGACGTCAATTTAAATTTGGCTTTAGTTATAATAACAATCTGCACTGCCAAATAGGCATGCAATAAATTATTCCATGAGTTGTTTAGTTTATT
>NC_068993.1:35939979-35941676 GCF_001194135.2 Octopus bimaculoides | reverse complement strand
TAGCTATGTGACACACGAATCTGTGTCCATTATAACCTTCAAACAGGGGAGGTCAGCCGCTTCCCCTTGCTGGTCTGGCATCTACAGACTAGTTTCGAGGTATTGCCTCTTATCAATGTAGAACAGCCGAACCCATATATATACACATATACATATACACACATACATACACACATATACATATACACATATACACATATACATATACGTATACACATACACATACACATGTTTGTATGTATGTATGTATGTATGTATGTATGTATGTATGTATGTATGCATGCATTGATAAATGGATAGACAGATAAAGTAATAATGTAGATGAGTGCTTCTCAACCGAAGACTCCAGAACCGCACGCGGCCCTCTAGCATTCTACCAGTGGTGTCAGATCCTTTTTAAAAAATATTTTAAAAAATATAGTTAAACTATGTGTAGAAAGTTCTCATGTATATTAAGAAATACTTGTACCAAAATTAAAATATTTTGAAAAATAACAAGCGCGGGTCAAGTCTTCGACCGAAATCGTGCTATTTTCGTTCATTCACTGATTCGAGCTTTCGATGACTTTGAGATATACTTGTGCTCACACACTGACAAGAAACGACTAATCAGACAGGTTAGTCACAGAACAGTAAATGAGCGTGGTTGATCTGCGCATGTTATGACCTTCGACTATCGGAGTTGGTAGAGCAAGAAACCACTGAGTCAGTTATTATTCACTCTTTCATCGGCGCATTAATTATCATCCACCGTCATGGCTGAACTACCTTCGAAGAAAGCTCGTACACTTATGCAAGAAAATCGTGCATTCTAAGCCGATTAGGAAGTAGAATATTTTGTGATTGAAAAAAAGGCAAGACACACTACCATTTCTGTCATGTGGTGATAAAGAGTTTAAGATCGTTTCATGTTGAGAGGCACTACAAAACTCATTCTGCAGAATATGATTGCTACCAAGGAGGATCAAGGAAATGGAAGCTGGAATTTCTCATGTCAACACACACAAGGCAAACGCATTTCTTCAAACATGTAAGTGATTCTAAAGATATAGCAATGGCATCATACAGAATTAGACACCTCCTGGCTTGCCACATGAAGCTATATTCAGATGGTGAAATAGTGAAACCGGTTATCGTCGCATTCCTTGAAGGATGTTTTTCTTCTTACATAAAAGCTAAGAAAATACGGCTGAGCAATGACACAGTAACTAAAAAAGTTGAATGCATAACTAATGACCTAAATGACCAGCTTCTCAGTAAATAGTGGGATTTTGTTTGCTATTTTATTGCTCTTGACGATACAAAATACATTACCGATACAGAGCTGCCACTCGAAATATTGCATACGACCCATTGCCTCGTTGCTGTAAGCTTGCTGAAGCATGTTCAATGTCGCTTTAGCAGTTTAATACAGAATTTCACGTTGGCTCTTTGTTCCAGATTCCTCTCCATGACAAAAATCGCAGACTACAGCATACACGTGATAACAAAAACACAAATTTCACAACTTGCAAAAGAAACACATCGACATCACTCGGCACACTGCCTCATGAAGGTCTGCTAGCTCCGCCACGCACGAGACCATATGGTAGCATATGTTGGCGCGCAACAAAACAATTCCAAAAACTTTTCTTTTTGATACCACTTCATATTTCCACGTATATATATACTTTTGTAATTATTTATGTATATATATA
>NC_068993.1:35939237-35939866 GCF_001194135.2 Octopus bimaculoides | reverse complement strand
ATATATATATATATATATATATATATATATAAAGAGATAAATAGATATCGGTATAGAAATTTTAAATACGGCTAGCGCCACACTGACAACTACTAATAGTCCTTAACGGTATGAAGTACACCTTATATTTATGCATATAAATATACAGACATATACCAACAGTCTCATATGTACACACACATATACACACATATATACGCAAACAGAATCAGTGACATCAGAAGCGTTCAGCTTCTACGAATGTATATCCGATTTATAGTTTTACGGTTTTTTTTTCTCGATTTATCTATTTTGTGTTGTAGTTTTTGTTGTTAGATGTTATTGTATGGTAATTTTTCATTCCTCTCATCCTCACAGACACCTCTATCTATTTCTTCGATATTCCCACTTCTTCATTTCCATTCTATTTTCCTTACTTCTTAACCCACCCCCTGTCCAACTTCTCTATTTTAATAATTTTTAGTTCTGCGTTGTTCTGCTTTTGTTGTGCGAAGAGCTTGTTTTTGTCGTCTTCGTTCGTTCGTTCGTTCGTTCGTTCGTTCGTTCGTTCGTTCGTTCGTTCGTTCTTCTTCTTCTTCTTCTTCTTCTTCTTCTTCTTCTTCTTCTTCTTCTTCTTCTTCTTCTTCTTC
>NC_068993.1:35934943-35937879 GCF_001194135.2 Octopus bimaculoides | reverse complement strand
AATGATAATAATAATAATAATAATAATAATAATAATAATAATAATAATAATAATAATAATAATAATAATAATAATAATAATGATAATAATAATAATAATAATAATAATAATAATAATAATAATAATAATAATAATAATAATAATAATAATAATACTAAGACAATAATCCTTAAGGCTAGTAATATGATTAGATAAATTACTCTCGAAACATTTCGAAGTGAAATCTCGGTTCTAAGTTATTCGTCTTGTAATATGGATATTTAGGCTTGTGCGTGTGTGCATGTGCATGTGCATGTGTGTGTGAGTGTTTTTCTGTGTGTATATGTGTGTTTTGATTTAAAAATGGAAATTTTCTTTCGTCTTGCTTCGTTCGCTCCTTGTTCTTTTTATTAGTTTTGTTCCTTCTCTTCTCATAAACCAATGTAAATTATAACCAGCCGTCATTCGCGAACGAGTGAGTATGGGTTGATAAGGTGTACTATACTTTTGCCAATTATTTTAGGTGCTTATGTAATCGCGAGCAATCATAGACACTCTATCGGCTTCCATCACTCGTGATCCGTAGATACCCACATTCAATCCAACCAGATGGTGAGTATAGATGTGATAAGTCTGTTCACCAAAGTCCCAACTGGTGAAGCGCTATCAGTGATTCAAGAAAACTAGTGACAAATACCCATCTAAAACCATGCACTAATATACCAATAAGAAACATGATGGAAATGTTGACGTTCTGAGTAGAAACTACCTACTTCAGTATGGACACTGATAAATATTAACAAGGAGATAATTTGGTTATGGGTTCGCCATTATCTCCGATAATAGCCAATATATACATGGAATACTTTGAGAATTTGGTTTTAGGATCAACACCACCAAAACCAACTCTATGGCTGCGATGTGTTGATGACACCTTTATACTCTGGCCCCACCAGGAAGATATCCAAGTGCTTTTAAATCATGTGAACTCAATAAAGCCAGCCATACAGTTCACAATAGAAAAGGAAAACGACAATCAGCTAGCATTCCTGGACATATTAATAACACGCACCAAGTATGGATTCAGGACATCCGTATGCCGCAAGCCAACTTCAACTTCAATTCCCACCATCCATACAGTGTAAAGAGAGGGATTGCTCAGTGCCTAAGACAGCGAGCAAAGAATATAAGTAGCGATCGTGATATCCACCACGAAGAAATGATCAAGCTCAATAACAATCTATTAAGCAACAACTACCCCCAAAACGTACTATCCACTCCAATAATGAAGAAATGAGAGGAGGAAACCAATGAACTGTCCACAGTCTGTCTACCTTATGTGAAAGGCTTCTCCGAGAAGATACAAAAGATATGCGGCCCATATGACATCAGGACAATATTCAAGAGTAATACAACACTTCGCAAATATCTCCTTCGAGTAAAACCACCAATAGAAGAGAATATGACCAAAGACTGCGTGTACTCCATCCCATGCAGCTGTGGTAGGTTATAAAATGGCGAAACATGCCGCCCCCACAAAATAAGGGTAGAGGAACATCGTAAAGCTGTGACACGAGGAGATATTGATAAATCGGGTATAGCTGATCATGTATGGAAAAATGGAGATCACTTCCTTCTGTTGGATGAAAAATAATAGATAGAGAACACTACTGGAAAATACGAACACTGAAAGAAGCAGCACATATGCTAGCACACAACAATCTCCTAAGCAGACTGAATGCAGATATGAGTAGCATATGGGAACCGGTATTAAGGAAGGATAGGAAAATATTAGATTTATAAGCCCTAAAAATTCACACTCCATAATTGCCCACGGGCATATGGCGTAGTGGCTACTAACTCCAAGATAACATGTTCGATTCCAAGCTGTGACCTAAATAATAATAATAATAATAATAATAATAATAATAATAATAATAGTAATAATAGTAATAATAATGATGATGATGATGATGATGATGATGATGATGATGATGATGATGATAATAATAATAATGATAATAATAATAATAATAATAATAATAATAATAATAATTACATCGAAAAATGCCTTGGGAATGAGAGCCCAGGTTTGAAATCTCCTCAAGACACCTGATGAAAGCTGGAGGGTATATCAGCCGAAACGTTGTGTTAACAACAAACAAGATGAGGACAAATATCTGTCAAATGTAAATAATGTGATTTTGTTGGTATGGCTGTTTGGAACGCTATAATCCTTACAATAATAACTATTTGATGGCTTCTATTTCTAGATCGCTAAACGTAGTTAGGTTACCTTGAAGTTTGAAAATGTCGCAAAGCTGAACAAAAACCTGCTGAAAAAAAATACACAACAAATTATTGTTCAGCTGAGCAACAAAACCGACTTGCCTTGGCGAGTTCTTTAAATGTTCTTTGTTTTCATTAATTGGACGGACCACAGCTGGCCCACATCCACCTCTGTTCACGTAAGAAACTACTAACACATGAGACCGGAAGTCAAAGGAAGCAAGCTTCTTACTACACAACCATGCTTGCACCTGTACTCATGATAAAATAACTACTAATTTTCAAAAGAAAAGTATTAACGTCCCGTAACATAAAGAGGCCGGTAGAATATATATTATTCTTAAAAAATCAAAAGAAAACAAGTACTTGGTGTGATATGTTCGACTAAACTCACCAAGGCGGTGCCCAAGCATGGTCGCAGTTTAAGTAAAAGATGATAGATTATCTTAAAATAAAATTACATAAAACAAATTTGTTATTTGTATAACTCCTCCCATATTTACTCTGCCATTTACTCACTCTCTTCCTTCTGCCTCTGCCCCATCCAGCCTGGTATGTGCACTCATCATGCAATTTTTATATCAAGTCTTTGTGTCTCTTTCATGTGACGCGTGATTGGAGAAATCTGCCAGCCATCCAACCAGCAATCCAACCAATCACCCACCCAC
>NC_068993.1:35930270-35934260 GCF_001194135.2 Octopus bimaculoides | reverse complement strand
GAGAGAGAGAGAGAGAGAGAGAGAGAGAGAGAGAGAGTGGTAACAGCGTTCATTTGGTGTTTTTAAATGTTTCTTTTGCATTTCAATTTGTACATTAATGTTCTTTGAATATGTATGATGTATTTTAAGCTTAAATACCTAACCCTAATTCCGTTTACGTTTGTGCAATAGATATTTTGGTTGGATTATATAGCCATTGGTGTTACATTACTTCCTATATTCTGTAACTGTCACAATATACTTTTCTAGTTCTGAATTTTTTATGGAGAAGGGGCCAGTTGATTAGCTCGACCCCAGTACACAACTGATACTTAATCGACCCTGAAAGGACGAAAGGCAAAGTCGATCTCGGCAGAATTTGAACTCAGAACGTAAAGACAGGCGGTCATAATATACAGACATTTCTCATGGCACCAGGACACTGTTTACAGATGCTTACATTTTTTATGTTTTCCGTGAATTTTTCACGGGTTCAACTAGTATATATTAAGGCCGGTGAGGTGGCAGAATCATTAGCAAACTGGGTAAAATGCTTAGCGGCATTTCGTCCACTCTTACGTTCTGAGTTCAAATCCCGCCGTGGACGATTTTGCCTTTCATTGTGCCAAAATTTGAAACCATTATTATTATCATTATTATATAGAGATCTAGATGTCTTTGAGAAATAAATACTGCACCTCTCCATCTCATTTTCCAGGAAATAACAAAGAAACCAACCAACAAACAAAAAAATGACTTTAACCTATTTTAGTATCTTGGAGTAACCATAAATAATTTTTTGGTAGAGCAATACATTGATATAAGTGTACCAGGAACTAACTTTACTATGTCATTCTCTAGTGTTTCCAAACTTTAGACTATACAGAAAATCATCTCGACAGAGAGAAAAGAGAAAAAAATGTGAATAACAAATATGAAAATAGAAATCAACTTAGGAGTAAGAGATGGGGAAAGACAAAGAGAAAGATAGAAAGGGTAAGTTGGAGAGAGGCGGGAGAAGGAAAGGAAGAATCGGGGAAGGGGAGAGAACCGCCATCAATATTTTGTTTTTGCTTTCGTTGTTTTTCTCCCGTTTTTTCCCCTTTTTCTTTATACATTAACTCGTTTGATTTTCCACATTAACTTGGAATCTTTAATTCTTTTCTATTGTATTTAGTCGTGTATTTGTTTTTATTTGTTTTGTTTATTCTATCAGATTATATCTTGATGTTGATGGATAAGTGATTCTTGAAATCACAAATGTATTAATGTATTCATGTTGGTAGAATTGTCATAGTGAGGTAGATGGAGATAGAGAGAGGTATAGAGAGACGGCGTGCGCGACAGAGAGAGAGAGAGAGAGAGAGAGAAAGAGAGAGAAAAGAAAGTGAAAGAGAGAGAGAAAGAAAGACAGAAAAGAAATAGAGAAAGAGAAACAGAAGGGAAGACAGAAAAGGAATGGTAGGGAGAAATAGCATAGAAGACAAAGTGAGAAAGAGAGGGAGAGAAAGTTAAATGAGAGATTTAAAGTGAAAGAAAGATAGATAGATAGATGAGAGTAAGAGAGTGGGAGAAAAGGCTGTTGGGTGTGGTAGAATCTTTATATTAGTAGCTATAGTCATCGATAAGGGAGTGACAGTGAGAGACACAATAGGAGTTATAGAGTGTGAAAGAGGGAGAGAGAGAGAGAGAGAGAGAGAGAGAGAGAGAAAATCAAAAAGAAAGAGTGAGAGTTAGAGGAGGGAAGGCAAGACAGAGAAAGAAGGACAGTGAAAAATCGAATGAGAGATATAGAGTGAGGAAGAGAGGTAGAGAATGAGAGATGTAGAGCCGGGGAGACAGAATGAGAGAGAGAGAGAGGGAGAGGGAGAGAGAGAATCAGTGAGAGTGAAAGATAAAGAGTGAGAAAGAGGGAAAAAGAGAAAGTGGTAGACAGAAAAAGAAAGTTAAAAATGAGAATGTGGAGTGATAGAATGGGAATAAGAAAGAGAGAGAACAAGTGAAAGATATAGTGGGAAATGCAGAATGAGAGAGAAAGAGAAAGAGAGAGAGAGACAGAAAATGGGGAGAAATAAGGAGAGAGAGAGAGAGAGAAAGAAAGAGGGAGATATAAGGAGAGAGAGAGAGAGAGGAGAGAGAGAGAGAGAGAGAAATCTAACAATATCGGATCCAAATGTATAGAGACACTAGCATTCATGTCACAAAACCTCACATCACATATCGGTTACAAGATCACAATGTTAGGTATTAAACAGTTAAATCTATATATAAACTTCAAAACACTTTTCTAGTTAGAATCCCTGCCCTTCTTGCCAACGCTAGAGCTTATTTTTTTTTTTATATGATGTGGAATCAACTTTTATTATTGGTTTCCAAATATTAAACTGTATAGAAGTATATAAGGTGTCAACCTGGCAGAATCATTAGCATATCTGACAAAGTGCTTAGCAACATTTCTTCCAGGTTTTTACGTTCTGAGTTCAAAGCACTTCGTGATCAACTTTAAATTTCATTCTTTCCGGGCCGATGAAATAACGTACCAGGCAAATACTGGGGTCGATGTAATAGACTTGCTCCCCTCCCCTCAAAAGCAGTTTTGAACCCTGCAACGGGTCTGCATCCCGTTCAAGGGAAATGCGATCTCGATCACTTATAAGCCACGCATACGTGGTAACTGCCCTAATGAGCAAGTGGTGTAGTAAACAAAATAAGAAAAAACAAAAAACAAAAACAAAAAAACTATATATACCATAGAGCAAGAGGAAATTGATTCATAATCTTGGCACAAGCACAGCAATTTCGGGGTTAATCGATTACATCGACCCCAGAACTCAAGTAGTAATCATTTTATTGAACTCGAAAGGATGAAAGGCAAAGTCAACCCCGGCGGAATTTGAACTCAGAACGTATACACGGAGGGAATGCCGCTAAGCATTTAACCCGGCGTGCTAACGATTCTGTCAGCTCGCCGCCTTGGGCAAGAGAAATATTATTGGTACATCTAATGAGTGTATAGTGTACTACAGAAAAAAAGCATGAACAATACAACGAAATTCTTTCCATATCGAAAAATGCAGAACCTTTGGAAATATTTCAATGAAATCAATATAGAAACTGCACCAGATGTTTCATAACTAAAGCAGCATTTAACATTACATTCATTTTAGAATAATGCCTGACTTATGGGACATTTGATCTGGTAAATAAACTACAATCCCCATTACCGCCATCATAGCAATGGACAGTCAGGTTATGTTATATAAGAATAATATAAAGGTCAACGTATTGAAAACTGTTATTTTACGTAACAAGTGAACTAGTGAGTGGTCAATTAGAATTCTTATCACAACAACGCAAGTGTTCACAAATAAATTCTATAAAAATGTCGTTAATTAAAGGGTAAAAGAACTTTGTTGGCGAATCTGCTTCGATTTTTCAATGTATTTGCTATATTTATGTTGATGTAATTAACCCTCTAAAACACATGAACTTCACAGATCTTGTTTTGTTAACTCTCAAATCAAATAGAATAAATTACCATTTCTTGTGTATCAACGATAAAGGAAGTGAAGCAATACATTTCATTTATCTAAATTTTTTATAGAAAAAAAATAATATTTGGCATATTTAAAAAAGAAAAAAATATCAGCTAATAAAGATAAAAGTCTATAATTTATGAATGGACTGGTAATTACTTTTATTGAATCAATCGGAAAAGATTTGGCAGCATTTTTTCTTTTTTTACCGATCATTAATAACTTTTACAGGAAGAAAATCTCAATGCATATCTGGTATTTATTTTATCGATCAAAAGGGGATGAAAACCAAGCATAAAACTCGGCAGGATTTGAAGGTACATAAAAGGACGTGTATAAATGTATACTATCCAAGATTTTATCGTATCCACCGCCTCGTGGGGAGTCATAGTTTCACATAATTGGCTGTTATTATTTAGACCCAAGGAAAGGAGGCGAGCTGGCATAATTGTAAGCACGCCAAGAAAAATGCTTA
>NC_068993.1:35915306-35930260 GCF_001194135.2 Octopus bimaculoides | reverse complement strand
CCGCCGTTACGTTCTGAGTTCAAATTCTGCCAAGATCTACTTTGCCTTTCATCCTTTCGGAGTCGATAAAATAACTACCAGTTGAACACTGGAATCAATGTAATCGACTGGCCCTTTCCCCCAAAATTTCAGGCTGTGTGCCTATAACAGAAAGGATTATTTCGGCCTAGGAAAAGGCAGCGAGCTGCCAAAATTGTTAGCACGCAGGACAAAATGCTTAGCAGCATTTTATCCGTCTTTCCGTTCTGAGTTCAAATTCTACCGAAGTCGACTTTGCTTTTAATCCTTCCCGGATCGATGAAGTAAATACCAGTAAGTATTGGGGGTTGATGTAATCGACTAACACTTTGCCCCAATATTGCACGTCTTTTGCCAAAATTTGTAACAATTATTTTGAATTTGATAAGTTCTGTATGAAGAGATTTATTGCAAAAGATGGTCTGTTCGTGACTATCCTGTATTTTTATACACGTGGGAGTAATACAAGGATGGTCAATTGTCATAATACATATTTTATCAGCTGATAGCATTTTCGAAAAGGCTGATTCAGTTTGAACATAATGAAAACCAAAATACAACCAGAAAGTCTTTTAAGTCACAAAAATAAAGTTATAAAGTTTTGGTGAGGCTTTATTAAAGATAGACCATTCCTGAATTAGAGAGGATATAAAAAGATGTGATATTAGTCTTATTGAAGTTGTTGATTTCGCCATGGATAGGAACCAGCAGTAAAAATAGATTAGCCAGATTCTAAGGTTCAGCATCTCTTATGTTATCGACAACATTTTATGGAAATGAAAAAGAGGGTCTAAGAAGACGATAAAGAAGTAGCAGAAGAAGGCCCTATTGTCCAATTTACAACGGTTAGGTAGGATTTGAGAGAGTATAGCTTTTATTTCTAGCAGATAAAGTGCTTTTATAGTGGCTCACTTGTCCGCTGGTACGATATTCAGCTGGAATATTTTACAGAGGGTTATGCTTCAAAGGAAGAAATTTTACAGAGATTAGCAATTTTGTTTTGCACCCATGGCAGAATTCTCATATTTATGGAGCAGATGGTGGATTAGATAAGTGTCACAAGAAATATGAATTTTGAAATATTAGAAGCCTCATCCTTTTAAATAGATGTAACTATAATTTTCCTTAAACTAATGAATGATGCATGTTTGTCAATCATTTTTGTTTAGTGATGGATGCTAATTAGTACGAAAAGAACTCGAATTAGCAGCAATTTATTTAAATTAGGTATCATTTGAATCGACTGAAAAGGGCATAAAAAAAGCATAAACATGACGTATTAGATAGTGGGAAATTCATTATATTAGGAAAGAAAATTAAATTTCGACGGAAAACGTTTAAGTTGATGCTATGTATGTATGTTGTTTGAAAGCGCCTCCAAATTGGGCATTAATCTTTATAGGAAGACTTTATTATCCAGGTGAGCATCAGTCACTTTTGTTCTCAAATGGTTCTTGCGATCCATTTATGAAAATAATTGCTCACACAGATAAATGCTGCCAAACAATAATTCCATCACATTTTCGAGTGGATGATTAAGTTAGAAAACTTCATGCTTGGGTGAATATATTTTCTTTATAGAAGTCAAATAGTGACACATCTTCAGAATTAATTTCTGATATCAATATATCGTCAAAACCATCTTAATTAATTAATTCCATTTTTTTAATTCCCTGATGCATTGTCCACTTTCACCTTAAATTAAATAGGCTTGAACTAATTTGCATGCAAGCAAAAAACAAAACAAAACGAAAAAACAAACAAACAAATAAAAAAGGATGAGAACTTTTTTCATAATTCATTTCTTAATTCATGGACCGTAATCCCAAAGTGTAAAAATCATCTTCACTTTTTTAAGAAGTGAAAAAGAATGTCATGCACTTCTCTTCCTGAAGCTGGTGTACCCACAATTACAACGTTCTGTTAAATGCGACAATATAATTACACATCTCGCATTATATGTTTATACAAATTGATTTATAATGTAATGTTCACGAGAAATACCAAATTTGCAAATTAACCAGAAGTATGATTGTGGTGAACTACCCAAATTTCTACTTTCAATGAATATTGTCACTACTTCTTGCAATGAAAATACTTTTTGCATCATTGGCGTTGGTTAATCTAGCGTATATTGCAGAAATAAGGAGGTACCCATATTTTATCTCCGTATCCAACAAACTGCTCAAACTGAGAGCGATTTTATTCATGACATACGTTCGATCATATTTACTGTATTCAGGAAAAAAAAAAAAATCTACAACATTTTTTTTTAGTTTCAAAGATTTGGTATAATTTCAAGGATGTGGATATTGAAAAGAATTTTATCCAATTTCTGTGCGATTTTGAGGCTTTCGATTTGTCCTTGAAGAAATGCTATGATTCTTTTCTTTCTGTCCTACCACTGCTGGAATATCATTAGTTGTGATTTTAATTAATTTCGATACATTAACGTCATTTTAAACACAGCTATCAGTGTTTCTCAAATGTGTGCTCCCAATAAGCTCAACTTAAAGAAAAACGCAATAGGAAACAAGGTATATCTTTGCAATAATTTCTTAAACAAATTTAAACATTCGCCGACATTTCTTAGTCATGTGATCTTCTTTGCAGATATCTTATTCTAAATACATATAAATATTTCCTTTTTACGACAAACAATGGCCCTAATTGCCAATAAACATATTTTGACAAGCTTTCAATCTGTAAAAGATATCAGCTTTACTGCAATGTCTCGAGTTTCTGTCGCTAACAGGGACATTTCCTTTATTTTCACTGCTCTCTTGGCAAAAATGCCAGTTACTCGTTTTCATATTTCCTTGCTGCTCAGTAAATTTATCTAATTCCCATTACAGAGAGGGGCGTCATCTTTATTGTTACAACTCTTCGATCGCGGTAGATCGCTTCGAGGAGAGGACCAGTCCATCATTCTTAATGAGTGTTATAGAATTCTTCCTGTCCTCATTCATGGTTGGAAATCTCAACTCTTCTTTGCCGAAGTTTTCTGTCGCGCAATGGAAATTTTGATGTCTCATGTTAGTTTAAGGCACTTTTCAGTTGGATTTTTTATTTTCGATAACTGCACTTTTGTGAACTTTAGTACTACACACCTACACACAATACTTTTTCCTGTGTGTTCTTCTAGATCTGTTTCCGTATGTTTATGGATATTAATTCTCCAAACCTAGCTAATTTATTTTTTTGGCATTTTCACAAATCCTGTGAAGATAGAGAAATTGATTCTTGCATTAAAACCGCGTCAGCAAAACCTTAACAACCGGTTTGCTAGCGACGATATTGACATTATTAATGGTATTATATTAACACTGGTCAGTGCGGCGGCAGCGGCGGTAGCGGCTGTACTGACACTATTGGTAATGTTGTTACTATTCAGTTTTGTATTTCTCATTTTCAATGTTGTTGTTGTTGCTGTTATTTATTGTAACAGGGCTATAGTGGGGGTGTCATTGTCATCATCCATTTCATTTTAGTTGCCATTGCCGTTGTTGTTGTTTCTGCCGGCTTTGGTGGTGATAAAATTTGGGTGAAAATGGAGGAAATAGCATGAAGATTGCTGTACCCTTGGGTATTCTGTCAAAAATTTCGGCATCAGGTTTTGATTTCTTTTTTTAAATGGGAAAGTCCCAGTACAAATTAGTAAATTTCGTTTCGAAGAGTGAAAACAAAACAACTGACCAGTTCCTTAGGATCCTGGACAGTTTAGCAACAGCAAATAACTAAAGTTTCAAAATAGACTTTTAAAATACTGCTGAAACAAACAAAACTTACGAGTGATTTAAAGGAAGTGTATTGATAATACAGAACATTAATAACAACATCACCACCAACAGCAGCGATAATGACTATAATAATTCTTCTTTCTAATTTTGACAGAAGGCAAACAATTTTAAGGATAGGGGGCAAGTCAATAGTATTGATCCTATAACTTACTTGGTGCTTTATTTTATTGGCCACGAAAGGATGAAAGAAAAAGTTGACCCACTGGAATCTAAACTCATAATCTAAAGTGTCGCAAGGTAAAAACTGATAAAACTCAGCCAGAGTGGAAATACAGAATCTGTGGGAAAGGAAACGAAAGTATTAAGCATATAGCACAAAAAGATATAAGTATGTACGACTGTGTCGGTAAAAGAGTGCTTTGAGATGTTAGCTGAGTGTGTGGATTCAAAATGATAGGAAAGGGGAGCGAACTTGATTCAGAGGCTGTGATGGTGAATAATTGTTACAAGATGTTATGGGATTTTCTTCAGAAAACCTTCATATTGTTGAAGCAAGGAGACCAGATATGAATATAGAGGACAAAAATAAAATACAAAAAAATGAACAGTGTCTTGTTATAGACATTGTAATGCCGTATGATAGCAGAGTGGATGCCGAATAAATTTAGAAAATTGAGAAATATCAGGGCTTAATCTGAGAGATGAAATGATTCTGGACGACAAAGGTGGCAATTGTTCCTATGGTAATTGGTGCACTTGGCATAACATCAAAGCTGCTACCTAAGATACAGATGGATACTGGAACTGAAAAATGTTTAATCGATCTACAGAAAAGTGCCATTTTGTATTGTGCAATAAAGGCGGCGAGCTGGCAGAAACGTTCGCACGCCGGGCGAAATACTTAGCGGTATTTCTTCTATCTTTACGTTCTGAGTTCAAATCCCGCTGAGGTCGACTTTGCCTTTTAATCCTTTCGGGGTCGATAAATTAAGTAACAGTTGCGTACTGGGGTTGATCTAACCGACTGGAATCCTCTCCAAAAATTTCAGGCTTTGTGCCTAGAGTAGAAAAGATTCTGTATTGTGCAATAATCCCAAGAAAAAGATTCTTGAGATTTGAGTAGATTTAAGATTTGTAGTTATCAAACCTCAAAACAACATTCCCGCCAAATAAAGCATCATGCAATACCTATCGTATAATGATGATGATGATGATGATGATAATGATAATAATAATAATAATAATAATAATTCAAGAAAGAATGTGAAGAAGAAAGAATAAACAGTTGGAAAACGAAATCACTGCATGAACAATATCTCAGAGAAATCGAAGGAAAAGACAAGACCAACACTTGGAGATGGCTAAGAAAAAGTTATTTTAAAGGATGCACTGAGGCATTAATATGCAGCGCTCAGGAACAAACTCTGAGAACTAAAATTACATCAAGTTCCAAATTGATGAGAGCAGCGAATCACCCTTTGTTGGATGTGTGGTAGCAAAAAGAAACAATCTCACATATTGTGAGCGAATGTAGCAAGGTGGCTCAAAAGCACTATAAAAGGAGGCACGATTACGTGGCCAAGTTCGTCCACTGGATTTTGATATTGATACCTGGGTGTTGAATGTCTCTCATGAAAAATTAACAACCGAGTATCAAAGCTTACAATGTGCGGAAAGAGACTATGTGAGACCTCTCTGACAGCAGGCTGCTGTGCGTTCTCACAGAATCTACCAGAACAAACAAGACCGAACGTTCTAAGAAGTAAAGCAATAATAATAGATGATAACAATTGATCTGATGAGTTCAAAGCTTTTATGGAGAATTATCTGTCATAGATGGTCGTTACTTTTCAGAAAAAAGTAAAGAACAAAAACTATCGAAAGATTTGTCCAGCCTCCAGTGGACACACCGGAGTCTCTAAACAATTTTCTGCGAAAGGGTGTGTACCCGAGCAGTGAATACCACATAAATCTATGTTGATAACTCTTAATCGCACAACAGATACAATAAAAGAAAAAAAGATCACAATGCTTCGCATGAAAACACGTTAGATCCATAGAGATTAAGTTGTTTCCAATATAAATAATACAGGCATCTACAAAAAATGAAAATAAATATAAACAAATATGATGTATGAAGAAGGAATATTTCCCTCCACTACACCTCTGCTATAGTTTCGTACAAAACCAATTAGCTACACTATCTATTGTAAATTATATTAATTTTGTAAATCATTGTATCCTTTAATTGTTGCAAAAAGCGAAAGAAATTACGCAAAATTGTTAGACAATTCATTTTTATGAATAATGTCTCTCAAAAATTCCTCAAGTCATTTGAAGACATAGTACCAGGAATAGTATATGTGATGCACATGAACATTCTGTTTCAATGAACAGCAGTCTGTTTTCTATGAAGAATACAAAACGAATAAACACAAATACACGCTAACACACGCACTCAGATATAGAGACACGCGAACACTCACACCCAGACACGTACGCATGCATCTACACGCACAACACATGAATTAAATATAAATAGAATCATACTATTCCCATACATATTCCGACAAGAATTTATAGCAGTATACAAACGTATGTCTACTGGATTAATACACAGCATTGAAGATATCTGCATTTTCTTTTTATCTTCAGTAACATCTCTACTATTGCGACTGATACTGAAAATGGCGCAGAAAGAATACTAATTTTAATACAGAAGAATTATTGCTGTTTTTGTTTCATTGAAAGAGCAAGTGTGTCTGCTTATTTTTAAAGACAATAGCATGGAGAGGTAATTGTAAGTGCTCCTTGTAAGAGACTTAAGTGTACTGAAATCAATAAATATTCATTGATAAAATAATAGAAACAGCAATTTGAAGCGACCAAGTAATGTCTACTCTATATTTAAGCATTAAATGATAAAGGACACTGTTCCGTTGAGTTGTATTTAATTCTCTTTGAATAACTGTGAAGTAGATGTTTGTAGGAGAGTAATACAGTCGAGTGAGTCATGATCAATGTATTACTGGTACTAGTTGACAGCACAGAGAAATAAAAGACAATTAGCCAAGGAGAGAACCTCTACAGGGTCAATGAACCTGAATGAAGTGGCATCTCATTGATTTTCTAAAATAGGGACACATTACATTATGTAGTTTTTGACAAAATTATGAGATACACAGAACTAAAGTTTGTACATACGTCTATTGAAGTATGGTGAATCTGGGGGGCTGATTACAACTGCAATAACAACTAGAAATATTGATACCTTTGATTAAGTAGATACTATTAATTACTGGTGCAAGTGGGCTTCCACCCTTACAATCGTTACACACCCACAAACACTATTTTCAAAGATAACAGGTGCTCCCAGTATTATTGTGTATATAACACAATCTCACCGAGACGTTTCAAGCGTTCGTAGCTCTATGGACCATTAATAAATGATTTGGGAAAACTTGTACAAGGAAACTAAACAAAATATTAGATATGAAGATATTGGAATTTCGGAATCCATTCTAGCCTTCAGGCATAAACTGATATTCACTTGAAGTAGATCAATTCCATTTTTGAATGTGTGGATCTAAACATCTAGGTATTTATTGTGTATATACATACGTACATACATATATAAATACATATGTGCATACATATATGCATACATACATATATATGTGTATATATGTATATATGTATATATATATATATATATATATATATATATATATATATATATATATATAGATAGATATATATAGATATATATATATAACAGTCTTTATTCTTATATATGTGTGGTTGTATAAATGTGTACGCACGTACCACTGCATGTTTACAGACTTGTACAGTGAGTTTAGGAAGAATTAAACATAACTTGTATACGTATATATGTCGGTAAGATTTGCAGATAGTATCGAGCTAGCTGGGCAAATCTGTCTCCCGGCAATTTGCATGCCTTTAGAAGAATCTATCTTGTTGCAAGAATCGGCCTAGTTTTCCGGTTTCCAACTGATACCAGTCTTGGAAGCTCAACAACAGGCCAAAAACATTGCTTTTACTTGTACTTAAAGTTTTAAATTCATCATTATACTATGGGCGGTGGTCTCTTAAAGAAAATTTACATATTTTTTCCAGGAAATTTTCCTGGGATATCTTTATAGTTTAACACTCAGAATTGGTACATACATACATACATATATACACACATACTTTCCAGGAGTTTATCATATAGATATACACGGGTATATCTATATATGCCAACTATATGCATGAGAACACATACACAAAACAAACCGTACAAATCTGCACCTATACATACATACGTACATACATACATACATACATACATACATACATACATACATGCATAAATACAAAAATACCTTGTTGTTGATGTTGAAATTCTAATGAAAGAGCCTTGGATCTAGGTTAGAAACCAGCTCTTTCTCTATTAGCAAGAAATCTTGAAACAAAACTGAACAATGACATACATACATACATACATACATACATACCACCACATTTTTGTATATATTTTATTGAACCATTACCAATTCATGTCTCTTGCTTTCTTGAAACCTAGAAGGAATGAAAGTCAATACCGGTAAGATTTCGAATGAGGACGGTTACGACAGAAATATTCCTTACATTAACCTAAGTTCACAAATTTGTAGATGTGGGAAGTTTCTTTCGATTGGAGTTCATAAATTTCCAACGACTCCTAATTCCTTGTTTACTTAGTGTCAACAAATATGTCTGATTCTGATTTTATTGAAAGTAAGCTTATGAAAGTGCTTTGGCCCTTTAAGATGTTATGTAAAAATCTTGAAGAGATAACACTAATTACTGAAATACATTTAGTTTGGTACACTACAGTTTTAGTAACATCATTGCCAATGGGGCAGTAGCACCACTGTATCATGGAACTTAGAAGGATGAAATCCAAAGAGTAATTGAGCTCATTTGAACTCAGAATGTAAGGTGATGTAGTTAAATACGCAGTTTATTTTGTCTGGTGCGCTACCGTTTCTGGCATACATTTCCATACATCTTTATTATAGCATTAATAACGTTAACAGTGACATAATATGGTTCTCTATATTTCTTAAATATCGCACACGTATATTGTGTTGAATTAAAGTTCTTCTGCACAAGTGAACTTAGTAAAAGGAGGAAAATATTCCAACATATTTTTCTTGTGATTAAAGTGTACAGATATTTTATGGAGAAGGTTAGAAGGAAAGTTGTTTAACTTCAACACAGACTTGATATGAATACTGTTTATGTTGAACTTATTTTCATTGCTAGGAGACATTCGTGGTTGAAGATTAATAAGTAATTATGCAAACAGAGTTGGTTGCATGACCTAGCGTGACAGCTATCATTAAGATAGTTAACAATTCATAAACCATGTTCAATTTTGTAACATCAAATATACATCATGAATTCAATTTGATGTTTCAATAAACTTTCAGGAAAAAAATTTAGCAGGCAAATATATTTTTGTATAAAGAACTAGAAATTAGAATTAAATATATTTTATGTTCTGAATTGCCTATCTTTTGTTTTATTGATAACTTTTCAATTTTGATTTTCTGAAATATTTACTAAATATATTAATGTCTGAGATATTTTATTGATAAAACAATTAACCTGACCTTTAGAAATGAAACATATTTTAATATTTACATCTAGTATAGTTGTGTAGGTGTTAGATCTACCAGATGGGAAGACGCAAACGTTTAAAAGTACTTTGTCTTCAAACATGCGATTGATAGTCCGCAACAACTTGCTTTTCCCTACATCAACACCATAGAAGGAATGTGTTTACCTTCTCACACAGTTCCTGATCACAGCCAATGGTTTTGTACTATTTAAATCTATTGCAGTACATATGTTATGCACAAAATATATATTGTAACATAACGACGAGCCATCTAAGTATAAACATGTAAATTAAGCTCTCTATCAGTGTACTAGCATAGTTACCTGCCACTATATATAGAAGTTGAATACTCTCTGAAATTGATCAGGGAAGGAGATTGGTTATGCCTTGTCTGAGAAATGATCAACACATTATGAAACGGTTCCTCAGAAAACTCTTCGATTATTTTTCCCGTCATTTGTACAGAACAAATGCATTTACATTATTGTACAGTCTTTAGCAGAGATAACGCGTTTGTTATTCATACATATGTATAAATATATGCATATATTGCACACACATACATGTCTGTGCGGAGGGTGTCTTCGTGTCTGTGTTTGTACACCGTCAACCTCGCTTGACAACCGGTGTTGTTTTGTTTACGTACCCGTAACTTAGCGGTCCTACAAAAGAAACCGATAGTGTAAGTATCAGGCTAACAAAAAGGTCCTATAATCGATTCGTTCGACTAAAAATTCTTCAAAGCGGTGACATAGCATGGCTGCAGTCTAATTACTGAAATAAGTAAAAGCTAAAAGATATCTATCTATCCATTTAATGTCTTTCTCAGAATTCGAATTTTACGCTGCTGCAAACTTTAGGCGAGAAAATATAAATGCCTTCTGCAGTTATGGAAAATTCAGTGGATACAAACACTTGTTTGCTTAAGATATTCCTTTGCTAGGTCTGACAGAAATCGACTGAAGGAAAGAAATAAGCTGAAGCTGCTCTATCAGGATAACTCGGTAGATGTGAAAGAAGTCCCGACTGAACTTTTGAATAGTATTTTTTCTCAAATTATCGATGTAGAGTCAAGCATTGTTGTGTTGAAGAAGCACGATGGTCGGATCGTTTCGGTCGGATTGTCTTTGTTTCAGTGCATTTGTTGAACTCAATTCTCTGTATTAACTGTGTGGCTATTTTCAAGTATTTCGCTGTAGATTAGACCTCCTCAATGCAACCAAACGCATATCATTGTTTTGCAAGGATGGAATTCTGGCTTGGCCTGAGGTGTTGCTTGCCAATCTGGACTCAGTCATTCTTTCTTCTGTTTTGTCCAGAGCGTGTGGCACACATGTACCAACCTTTTGAGCCTTAACCAGTGAGTGAAAATGACGGGTGAGAGTATCATCAGAACATCTTTTCTGCTGGGCTAATTCCCTAGCAAACTAGCGCGTATCTTCTTAGAAGAGCTCGTCTAATCGATTCTCATTGAACCGAACAGGTCGGCCAGAACGTGGTGAGAGTGTGAGGTCGAATTTCTCCTCCTTGAAGAGTGAAAACCATTTCTGTGCAGTTCTTTCAATAACAGCGCCTTCTTTGTACACAGCATAAATGTCTTGAGCGGCTTTGGAAGGAACATTAACTGAAAGCGAAGAGAAGCAAGTATTGAAAATGCTATTTTTTTGTAATTGGCATGCCATCGCCATATGTCTGAAAAAAGATAAATATATATTGAAAATTTTAAGACGACAAACAAAAGTTGGAGAAGAAGAATAGAGCTACAACCTGCTAACCCCGTCAAAAGAATTAAACAGCGAGAACAAAACACTACGCTAGAAAATGTTTCGTGTTAATTGAAATGAC
This sequence comes from Octopus bimaculoides, assembly GCF_001194135.2. Taxonomy (NCBI): domain Eukaryota; kingdom Metazoa; phylum Mollusca; class Cephalopoda; order Octopoda; family Octopodidae; genus Octopus; species Octopus bimaculoides. The sequence goes on along the minus strand of NC_068993.1, from coordinate 35,918,989 downwards.
ATTGGAAAGAAACGAACGAATTTATCTGACAGCATAATATATGAAATACACGTAGGTATGTGAGTGAGAATATAGCTATATCTGCTATTTGCAAGCAAATTAAGCCCCGATGACCTTTTAACTTAAACTTAAAAAAGCGAACCTGAATATTTTAAAACATTTAGTGTGGGCTTCAATTTTTTCTCTGATAATTGTCATCTCCAAAATCTAAAGACCTTTTTTGTCTTTGGTAGAAAATCCGATTGAGTTCCTCACTTATACTATTTAACCATTAGCAAGAGAATTTGAACTGGAAACATGCAGATAAATGGTTGTACTCGCAGGACATATCACACGACGCCATGTCATTCATTGCCATCTTCGAAAACCATACACTTTGGGGAAAAGTGTAGTTGATCTAAGTAATTCCAATACTTAATTGGTACTTATTTTATCAACACCTGAATGATGAAGGGGGTTGAACTCAGAATGTATATAAAAAAGATAATTCAATAGCCCAAAGAATTCTGTTACCCACCACTTTTCTTCAGAACCAAATTACAAAGATTATTCCTTGTATGAAGTTTGGTTATTTAATGAAAAAATCGTTGACGTTGATTTGATATTAGAAACTGCAACGTAATATATTAAAAAGAGGCTATTCACCACTTTATACTAGATAGGTTAGCTGTCTTAAATAAAGATAATGCTGGTTACACAAATTCGTATAAATGGGAACAAAATGCTCTGTATTGAAGTTTATAGATGGCTACATTCCATTTATAGATGCCAGCTTGCAAAGTATAGAACATTCATTTACAAACGAGATTTTCGTGAAGAGTAACCTTTGAGTTCTTTTTCTTTGTATTTAATCACCAATATCAAGTCTTAGATACAGTCACTATTGGATAAAATGAATAAAAGGAACTTGTGTTTCTTTAAGAAACTTTTCATCATAGCCAATCAAATACCAATCGCCTTGAAATGTTGCCAATGATGTGTTTAGTGCCGGAGAGCAAATGGTGAGCTTTCAACAAGCAATAATAGAAACTGAGTTTCAATTCCCCGTTCCGGTTGTCTGCACTCTCATATGTAAAATGATAATGAAGAACAATAGACCTATTCTTCAAATTACCATCTCAATCTCTGATTGTGGCGTTAATTATGACAAAGGCTATTATCTCTTAACTTTGAAAGCCAAATATTACTACCTAACTACTATTATATAAGTGCAATATAATGTTAATAAATCAACGATTGTTTCTACTTGTAATTAGTTCCCCTAATGAACTATTTTAATATTTATTGCTTAATTAAAGAAGTGAGGGCTACGCGCATAACCTGTTTCAGGGGCTGCATGAGTAGTGGGTGGAGCATGATGAGATCTCCGCTCCGAATATTTGAATCAAACTGAATTACGTCTAAGGCACCCTCTGGGCCTGCTTGCGGTGTTAAATCAGGCGATAGATTAAATCTGCTACTAAAAGTGTTTGATTACACGTAATAAAAGTCATCGATGGTGTATGGTTAGAAATGGTTATCAGTTCGTATTATGTTGCCGTCACGTAAGTTGTACCTTACAAGGAGAGTCAAAGATCATTAGGTGCTCCGCACCCATCTAACTTTAAAATCGGTACCATAGTTAGATACAGATAAATACTGTACTCAGTCAAAGGACATTATAATTGATGAGTGTGCTGTGGACTTGTTTAGTTTAAATCTTTTCATCATGTATCTGAGATTAGGAGGTTTGGGTGTATCAAAGTTGCCTTATTCCAGATGAACATCTCACGAAACACTTACGAAACACTCCTATACCTATTACGTTGCTAAGGCCTTCGCACAACAATGCTGCTCAGCCATTCACTGTTTCTCTTCCTTCTGTTTCTTCTTCTAACGAAAATATAAGAAGATTAGTTTATTACGAAAAATTCATTCTGTCTAACACCTTTGCAGCATAAGAGCGTCTAGCTCTTATTTCTAGCAATGTAGGTGTTTGTAACACCCTCAGTCATATTCAACGACGGTTATAGTTCATGTTGATACACATTTGCTTACTGCTGCCTAAATAAATTATTTGTATACACAGCGATTCTCTAAATCATCCATAGATTTCTATGACGTAGACATGTGCTGGGAGTGATTGTCGTCCGGAATCAGCCGAGTCGGGCCGATCTCACCAAAGAGACTACGGCGAAAGCCGAAACTGACCGATCAGTCTGGGAATATCTCGACCGCTGCTTTTCGGGCGTTTACGGTCCCTGTCAGCATGTATGTATACAATTATGTGATTTGACTTCAGCATTAGAGTGTTTAATTCTTATTTCTAGCAATGTAGGGGTTTGTGACACCCTTTGTTTTATTTAATGATGGTTATAGTTCTTGTTGGTACACATTTGCTTACTGCTGCTTAAATAAATTATACATATGTGTGTATGTGTATGTGTGTGTGTGTGAATGAATATATATATATATATATATATATATATATATATATCATGTGTTGGTGTATCTCCGGCAATACGCTTATGGTCTTGCATAGAAAGACAACAGAATAACGTCGTTAGTAGGAGAGGTTCGGAAGGTAAAAGAGGAAGGGAAAATATTGTATCTGAATAAATCAGGGGGAGTTAAGAGACGTTAAGAGAAGTTAAAAATACTTATGAACATTGCAAGAGTAGGTGAAAAAGTAAATATTGAAAAAAATGAGAAAATGTGAAAGGGTGAGATTTTAATAGACTACACAAACATCAAAAAACCCTCGTCATATGACGGGTAACTAGAAGTATACTATTCCAACATGGCTAATATCAGGAAATATGGCAAACACAATAATTATAATCTTTTATCGATTTTTGGTACTTATACAAAGTGATGTAATGAATACTAATTTGCAAAAGAAAAATACTACTTTCAAATAAAATAAAATTAAATAAGACAAATTTATTTGTATAACTTCTTACTGTCATTTATTCTCTTTCTTCCTCCTGCCACCGAGTCCTGTGTGTTCACTCATCCCACACCGCTTACATTAACTCTTTCTGTATCTTTCTGTTCCTCTCTCTCCTACTCTCTCTATACTATATAAAGCGTGGCTGGAAAAATAACCAACCAGCCAGCCAGCCAGAATTCATTTATTACTTCTCTCTCACGTTCTCTTGTCTCTTTTAGAGGGTTCCTGGCGCTACACAATTATATTAAGGAAAAAATACTTCAGGTTAACACATCTATAATGCAAAGTGTTCTAGCCATGACCAGTCGCCTTCATTTCCTGGTAAAGCAAATATGGAGAACTTTATTATCCACAGTGCGTTTCCCTTCTTTATACAGAGAGACGTCACGTGAGGGAGAGTTGATTCATATAGCAGCAGAAGAAATAGAAGAAAGAGAAAAAAGTGGACATAGGAGGAAAAAAGTAAAAGGGCAGGGTGGTGGAGAAGAAGAAGAAGAAGAAGAAGAAGAAGAAGAAGAAGAAGAAGAAGAAGAAAAAGAAGAAGAAGAAGAAGAAGAAGAAGAAGAAGAAGAAGAAGAAAGTAAGAGTGAAAATGTAAAACCTATTGGATATATAAGCCTAATTTTACCACTTTTATAAAGGTAGCAAATATCAAACAATGAGAGGAGCCCTTTTGGGGTTGTTAGATATGCCGCAAATAGACTCTAAATTGCCCTCAACTTATGCACAACCTTCTGAGGTAAAGAATGGG
>NC_068993.1:35911056-35913556 GCF_001194135.2 Octopus bimaculoides | reverse complement strand
ATTACTTTTAATTTTTACAATTATAGATAACAACTTGGGATGTAACTTCCGAGACCGTGTCAGGCGCGTGTGAACGATGTTGAGAGAACGTCTGCTAAGAATAATATTTTTTGACACAGGGCACCTCTAATACAACCGCCAGATCTGAACGAAAATATATGAACTACGACCATGCTCAATAAAAGAAGCCCGAGTTATTGACTGCAATTACATACTTGAAGTCAGTGTTAGTAGAAATTAAATCAGCCTGTAAATACACGTTCACTTTACTAAATTTATACTCGCTCTAAGCCCGTAGAGCCCGAGTGCCGGAGTCACCACTGGTATATAAAGACAAAGCATGAAAGATTGCTTATATGTTAATTACACAACTTTACGTACCTTTCACTAACGTAAGGTGATAGTTAAATAATATTAATTACATAGAAGTGATGGTCACATAGATACAAATTTATATAAAAAAACATGTATATGTATATGTTTATATATATATATATATGTATATGTATATGGTTATATACATGTGTGAACATCATGGATATATATATATATATATATATATACAATATTAAATCTCTGAGCGAGAAGTAAATAGTAGCAGTACGGAATCGTAAAATATAATTGCCAACTAAATGTGGCGGTCCAATAGGGGACTATGCAACTGTTGTTTTTAGCCCCAGGAGGACATCTCCTCCAGCTCGCTAACGACTCCTTGTCTGTGTCCGATTAGTATTTGCGAGGGGAAATCATCGTTCCCTTTTGTGATACATACAGATCTGGGTTTCTGAGTAGTAACCCGTTTTTCGAGATCAGTGACAATTAATTTGTCACTGGAAAAAGCACATAGTCTTCTTCATGTGGAATGACTTTTTATCACTAGCTCGTGATTATCACACACTGATGACGGGTTACTACTCAGAAACCTGGCTCTGTGTATTTCACTTAAGGCTGGATATGGAAACGATGAATTAAATTCCCCTCGCAAATACTAATCGGACACAGACAGTGTATCGTCAGCCAGCTGGAGGAGATGACCTCCTGGGGCTAAAAACAACAGTAATATCGTCCTCTATGGACATATATGCTAGGGAATGAAATAGTTATGTATAAAATGAATGTGTGCGTATGTATATATATATATATATATATATATATATATATATATATATATATATATATATATATACACGTACATACATACACAAGCACATATATGTATATGCATATACATTTTTATAATCTATCTATCTATCTATCTATCTATCTATCTATCTATCTATCTATCTTTCTGTCTGTCTGTCTGTCTGCTGTCTGTCTGTCTGTATGTATGTATATATATATGTATATAAATGTATATATATATATACATATATATATATATACATATATATATATATACATTTTGAAAACAATTTGAAAATCCTACACGACTAGGTGAAAAGCGCTTTATTTAATATGTGACATTAATAAAAATCTGTAAATGTACAAACATCCAGATTTCTGAGTACCTTAATTTTTTTCTATATAATTTCTGTACATCACCTCCAAACCTTGAAATATATATATATATATATACACATACATACATACATACATTTGCAAGAAACGCAAATCAGAGGATGAAACCAAATAGAGAAAGATAGAGTAGATGGAAGGATAAAGTGAAAGTTGACTGTGTCAGGAGAAGACACGAAGAAAGAAGGAAAGAAAGAATGAGCGAAAGTATGTGTGATGTGAAGGAACTAATGAGGTTTTCAATTCCATTTCTTCAACAAGCCTAATTGGATAACAATGGCTTTGATCCTAAAGCCATTGTTTTATACTTTTAATCTTATTTGTATTTGAAACTTCATCGCGTTTATAGTTGGTTTTAAACCGGTGTAGATTATAGGCTAACTTCGACAACGTATAAGATACAACTTACGGGAGGAAACAGACGAAATCGCCTTGCCTGGCTAAAACCTATTTTCATACATAATGATATTAGTATAGAACGCATTAATTTGCACATGTTGTTTAATCAAGACTCACATCTCTTCAAGACTAAACGGTTTATTGACTATTCTTTTCTACTCGAGACAAGGCCCGAAAATTTTGGGAAATGGGCTAGTCGATTAGATCGATCTCAGTATACAACTGGTACTTAATTTATCGGCCCCGAAAGGATGAAAGGCAAAGTCGACTTCGGCACAATACACACATACATACATACATATATACATACATACAGACGGACAAACAAACAGACACACACACACACACGACCGGATTCTTTCAGTTTCGGTCTACCAAATCCATTCACTAAGATTGGTCGGCCCGAGGCTATAGTAGAAAACACTTGCCCATAGTGCCACGCAGTGAGACTGAACCCATAACTAGGCGGTTGGGAAGCAAGTTGCTTACCACACGGCTACGCATGTATGCATGTGTATAATTACGTACGTTTATATATTTATATGTATGTATGTATGTATGTATGTATGTATGCATGCATGTATAT
>NC_068993.1:35908299-35910227 GCF_001194135.2 Octopus bimaculoides | reverse complement strand
AAACTTTATTATTCCTAAATCTCTCAACAAGAGACATAAAGAAACAGTACTTCAAAGTAAAGATTATTTGCCAACATAATGTGGCAGTCCCGGTTGGGAAGAATGTTACTGTTGTTTTAGCCCCAGGAAACCTAGTCTCCAACTGGTTATACTACACACATCTGTATCCTTATATTTTTGAACAGGGGAGCCTAGCACTCCCACTTAGCACAGAGCAACATCTGTGGAAAGTAGTTTCTGGTTTATTTCTCCTTTAAATTTTATTTGTATTAAACTATTTGCTCTGTTTCTATTGTGATACAAATAAAACAAGTATCCACAATATTTTTTCACCGTTTTCTTATATTAATATAAATGTAAATTAGACTGTTTATCCTTATATATTGAGAGAATTCTCCCAATACATCATCGATAGTACCAGCTGATCTCTGGATTTTATAATTCTGGATTTTATAATTCCTAAGGAGGACGTTACATCCTCAAATTGACTAGATATATATATTGAGATAGATAGATAGATAGATAGATAGATAGATAGATAGATAGATAGATACCGTGTGTGTACAGTTAGATGTATGACTACCACTGTGGAGGCGCAATGGCCCAGTGGTTAGGACAGCGGACTCACGGTCATAGGATCGAGGTTTCGATTCCCAGACCGGGCGTTGTGATTGTTTATCGAGCGAAAACACCTAAAGCTCCACGTGGCTCCGGCAGGGGATGGTGGCGAAACCTGCTGCATTCTTTCACAACAACTTTCTCTCACTTCCTGTTTCTGTTGTGCCTGTAATTCAAAGAGTCATCCTTGTCACAGTGTGTCACGCTGAATATCCCCGAGAACTACGTTAAGGGTACACGTGTCTGTGGAGTGCTCAGCCACTTGCACGCTAATTTCACGAGCAGGCTGTTCCGTTGATCGGATCAACTGGAACCCTCGACGTCGTAAGCGACGGAGTGCCAACAACAACAATGACTACCACTGTATGAGTTAGAGCTCCACGTAGATTATCATCGTCTAGTTAGCTTCCAGTATTGTGGAAGCTAACTACTTAGTAGCGTATTTAGCTGAATAAAGTATAAAGAGTGTATTTAGCTGAAGTTTAAGATAAGCACATGTATAAATTTTTAGTTCTTCTGGTCGTCTTACCATTACAGTTGGTTGGAACTAGGCATTGATATTCCAGGTGCATTTGGTTCCCTAACTGCAGTGAATCATTCGGAGAGCACTTTATTACAGTCTTCTACAGAGTTCTATCTGAAGTCAGACAGGCGCCTATGTAATTTATAAGTATGTAGAGAAGAAAGTAGAAAGGACACAATTGTTGGAGAGAAAAAAGAACAAAATGAACAACAGTGTAGTAAACAAGATAAAAATTTAAAATTACTAAATTACACACACACACGCACACACACGCACTCACGCACGCACACGCACACACACATACACACACACATTGTGAGTAAGCTACCCTAATAATTTATAATTTTCACTTTTACCATCTATGGAATCTGCCTCTGTTTCCTACAGTATTCTCTATAAACTGACGAGGCGAGTTAGCTTTAACCCCAGGCAACCGACGAAAGTCCCTGATGATTAATCAAATGAGAAATCATCGATGATCTGGCTCTGTCTGGCTTGCTGTAGGGAGCTTGTCTCCCTTGTCAGTCATTAGCTAAGTCTTCCCAGAGTTGTTCTGACTCCTATTTCTAGCAATGCTGGTGCTGTCTAGCACTCTTAGTTATTTTTGTGACGTCTGTACTTATGCCTTTTGGTTGTAAATATATATACAGGTATGGCTGTGTTGTAAGAAGCTTGCTTCCCTACAACATGGTTCCGTGTTCAGTCCCAGTACGTGGCCCCTTAGCCTTGTGAGTGAATTTGGATTCAGTAGACGGAAACTGAAAAGAAGCCCGTCGTATATATATAT
>NC_068993.1:35904615-35907949 GCF_001194135.2 Octopus bimaculoides | reverse complement strand
TATATATATCTGTGTGTGTGTCATTGTGTCTGTGTTTGTCCCCCATCAGTACTGGCGTGTTTACGTCCCTGAAACTTAGCAGTTCGGCAAAAGAGACCTATAGAATAAGTATTAGGCTTTAATAAAAAAAGTTCTGGGTTCGATTTGTTCGACTAAAAAAAAAACCTTCAAGGCGGTGATCCAGTATGGGCGCAGTCAAATGACTGAAACAAGTAAAAGAATAAAAGGAATAAAAACGGCACTTTTAATCTTCATCTCTAGTCAATAATTATCCATACCTTTCTTTTATCAAAAGTAAACACCAAGATAACTCTTTTGGAGCTTATGATTTCTGTGTGAATAAACCTGAAGAATATGACAAATTAACATCTTTAGATATTGTTTTCATTGTAAACAGTATTAAACATTATTCATACGTAAACATTAATTGGAGGCCGTTAAAAAAAAAAAAAGGAAAAACAACTATGAGGCCACAAACAGAATTCTAACCACTTATCTCTCATCATCCGAGCGATAAGAGTACTGCTTCCATCACATCTGAGGTTATATTCTCTTTTCTGTTTATCTCTATGTCTCTGTCTCCAGTTTTAAGTAGAAGTACTGTATCTCTCTAGTTTTAATTGTGGCATAACAAAAGTTAAAAGCTGACAGACAATTGCATAGCTAATAGACATAGTTGAAAGCAGATAAACATTTTTAATATAATTATGTAGTTTGGCATTAGTAATAGCAGACAAAGTGGTGCTATGAGATGGCTGGCGAATGATCAATAAAAGAGGTGACAACGGGTGGGGGGTAAAAGTTCAGTCAAAATTAGAAATTTGAATAGGATATATATATACATACATATATATATATATATATATATATATACGCACATATATAACATATATATATATATATATATATATATATACACACACACACACATATATGCATACAGAGAGAGAGAGATAGCGAGGGAGAATGAGATAGAGAGAAAGAGAGAGAGAAATAGAAATAAAGTGCGAGAGCTATACAGATTTAATATATTGTTATTAGTAACGTGATATCCTGGCAAACAATAGTTACATCGTTTGGTTTCCATAATTTGCTTATTTTCGACCTTAAATTTATGTTTATCATTAGATTTAGTATCATATGATACTAGGTCTTTTGAACGGATCTATCTATGAACGGATCTGTCCTGGCTGAGCTGTGCAACATGTTAACATGGTTGCAATCACCAATAGATATTTCACCTGTGAAACCGACTGAATCCCCGTGGAACTAGTATCAGACCTTTAGTTGAGACCGAGTCATTATGACCATCTAAATAGTGTGAATTAGTTTAATTATCTCAGTATTTAGATGTTGATTAGCTCAACATTTAAGTGTCGATTAGATCGACATTTTGCTCGTAGTTATTATTTGGGTTAAACTAAACAAAGTTTACTGGCTTAAAAGTCATTTAAATTAAAATTGTCCAATTGGTGAGAGATATTGAAAGTTATACACATTTTCAAGAGATGCCTGTTAATCACAGTGCAAAATAGCATCTGATTGCTTGGCGCGATTCCCATCATTTTACCAGTAGTTTCTATGGAGATAGAGCCCCGTTTAACTTAACTTTCAATAGAATGGAATGAAGTTGTTTTGGTTTGGAAGATGTCATTATTTTCCAAAATGGTACAAACGTCTCGAAGCATAAATTTGGATTCCCGGTCTGAATGGATTGAAGATGCAACACCAAATATGAAAAATTTAAGTCTGAGTATTACTGTAGAAGCTGACATTTCTGAATATGCAAATAGAATGGAAAACATTGAGCATTCATCTTTTACTATAAAGATATATCACTAAAAGTTATACGATGAAAGAATATCAATGAGGTCGATACTGTGACGATACTGTGTTTGTGGTAACTTGATAAACTGTGCATGGTGAAAATGATAGAATCAGAGTTTAAATCCTAATCATGCGATTCACTTGTCTCAAGTCTCTCTTTAAAATCTTACAAAGAGAATGGCAAGTCCTTAGATCTGAATTAGTAGCCTTATTTAGTCACGTCAGGATGGTACAAAAGTTTACGTAAATATATGATTGCAGGAGATATTATAATGAAGTATTTAGTCAATAGCAGCGGGACTATAGCTGTTTTTGCTCTGATTGTGTAGAATGTCTTATTTGTAGGTCAATAATTCCATCATCAACGAAGAATTTTCTTGCTCATTATTTGATATCTAATTTTGTAACTAAACATGATAAAGATTACTTGCTGATTAGTGTTTAATGTGAAATGAACTACTGGTAAAAGTAACAAAAGATTTCTTATTTCCTAACACCTTTTATGTGCGGAAGATTCTATTCAGAGGAAGGAGTTCTGGAGAAGGAAGTGACAAGTTTATTACACTGTGAAAGAACGCCGGGGACTGTAGTTCCAGAACCACAAGTTTCAACATGTAGTAGAACTTCAGATAAGACAGGTGAGAGAAAGAGAGAGAGAGAGAGGAAGAGAAAGAGAAGAAAAGAGAGAGGGAGAGAGGAAGGGAAAGAGATGAAGAGAGAGCGAGAGAGAGGAAGGAAAAGAGAGGAAGAAAGAGAAAGAAGAAGAAAGATAGATAAATAGATGGATGGGGAGAGGGAGAGAAGGAGAGAGAGAGAAAGAGAGAGAGAGAGAGAGAGAGAGAGAGAGAGAGAGAGAAAGATTAAATGCTAAAGTTCTAGATTGATGAATAGCATCATTTTTTTGCACTGGAAGGTTAAGATTTAGTAGAAGTTGTATTAATTCTGCGAGAGGATTCATCCATTTCAAGAAAATAAACAACTACGACTTAAAACGGTTAGACACGAACAGAAAATTGTCCGGTAATTGCCATTGGATGGAAATTTTGTTTTCACTATAAAACAATATATTGCTAGGTTCGTACCACCCCCTTGAGACCCAGCTACACTCTAGCTGAAACATATAAAATATCTCATAAGTAATATAAACGTCCTAAATTCAGTGGCGGCGTTAATGAAGATGTTACGCGTTAATTTAATGTGTTAAACTTATCTTTATTAATGTACTAGCAGAAATACCCGGCTTTGCCCGGGTTAAAGAGAATAATGAAATCTAAAAACGCCGTCTAGACTACGCAACCCTCAACTGTTAGTAGCTACGATACCATATTTCTACATTAATAACTCTCCAATCCATGCCAGCATGGAACATAGACATTAAATGGAATGCCAGTCTCTCATCTAGGAGGGCCTTGAAATCAATGTTACCAACTGGGGACTAGTGTCGCAGTGATAATAAAAAGACCCAAAGGAGGTCTGCAACGAAATAATTTTACTCAACACTTTGCAA
>NC_068993.1:35899610-35903824 GCF_001194135.2 Octopus bimaculoides | reverse complement strand
AAAGTATTTGACATGAGTGTTTTTGTTTCACTTTTGACACGTAATACTTAAATAGTGGAGGAGATATTATGTTGCCGTGGGCTCGAACTCTGCAAGAAGTTAAAAAAGTTTTTGACTAAAACACAACTGGAACCCTAAGTAAAGTATGTGTAAAATTTGAATGAAATTGGTTGCGTAGTTCTCGAGTTTTAGGGATTCACACAGACAGACAGACAGACAGACACACATTCTCATTTTTATATATATAGATTATGTCGTCAAGTATGAAATTTGTAGAAAGAAAAAAAAAGTTTGCTAATGTTTTATAAATACAAGGAATAGTTTTATTTATCAAAGTGTGCACCCATATTGTCAATACACTTTGCCATTTCAGCTGTAGCTTGTCCAGCCCGGAACTGTAAAAGCCTGGCAATCTAGAGTAAAAAAAAATCTTGGAAGGCCTGTTTCACAGTATCGTCGAATTAAATATTTTTCCTATCAAAAGTTATCCAAATTCTGGAAGATGTGGTGGTCAGTGGGAGCAAGATCAGGTGAGTATGGTGGATGATGGAGAACTTCCAACTCCAATTCCTGTAGTTTCGCCAATGTCATTTTTACGATGTGTGGTCTGGCGTTGTCTTACAATAAAATAGGAGTGGATCTGTTGACTAATCTAGGCTGTTTTTTGTAAGTTTCTGCATCATTTGGTCCAGTTGGCTGCAGTATACTTCGGCCGTGATTGATGAGGCGAGTTTAATGAAATCATAATAGATCATACCTGCGCCAGACCACTAAACACACACCGTCAGCTTCTTTTGATGAATTTTGCTTTTTGGACTGTATTTTAGTGGCTCGTTTTTGTCCAACCATTGTGCTGAACATTTACGGTTGTTGTATTGGATCCATTTCTCATCACATGTTATAATTCGATTCAAAAATGATTCATTTTTATGACGAGAAAGTAGCATAATGCAGGCTTCCAAAAGTTTCTGTTTCTGATTTTCATTGAGTTCATGCGGAACTCACTTATCCAACTCTTTCACTTTACCGATTTGGACAAGGTGAGTCAATATTGTTTACTTGCTAACACCAAACAGCAACTATAATTCACGGGCACTTTGAGATGGATCTGACTCGACGGTGGCTTTCACTTCGTTATTATCCACCTTTGTTTCTAGTCGACCGCGCTGCTTATTTGTGAGGTCAAAGTTACCAGAACGAAATTTTGCAAACTAATTTGATACTGTTTACTGTGTAATAACATTAGAATGAAATACTCCATTAATATTCCGAGCTGTTTGTGATGCTGTATTTCCAAGAAAAAACTCATATTTCAAAACTATACGAATTCCCGACTTATCCATCTCTTAACAGAAAACAGCAAAAAGCGATTTATAAATACATTATAAAGTGCAAAATGAGTTAGAATAAAGAAATAGATGTGTAAGCTTTCTAACAAAAAATAAAGATTGTCAAAATATAATAATGGCGCGAAATGAGCAGCTGTCAAAGTTTACCATATACCTTGCTACAAATTTCATGCTTAACGACCTAATATATCGAATTCTACATAGATATATACAAAATTTACACAGATATAGGAGTTAGAACTTGTGAACCGCCCGCGGATTTTTGCTCGTCGCACTAAAAAGCGGTTTTTTGCTCGTCGCACTAAAAAGTTTCCCCACCTCTATTGTAGTTGTTTGACATTACTAGACATTGAGTAATCAACGAGGTGTTTCAACCTTTCTGGGTCAGGTTTCAAGGAAATTACTCTTTACATTATATCGTTGGTAACAAATAAATATTTGACAGAAGAGACATTTGATATTGTTTAAGGTAATGTTTAGTCTTTTGGGACTATAAGTAAACGTGACCAAACATTCGCCATACTCCCTCAGTAGTTTTATCAACGACAATAATTTGCCCAAGATAGGCGTTAAACGCCTTTGATGTCATTATCTGAAATTATGCTTACCACCATCATTTGGAAAGCACTTACAGTAATATTTACACCAAAAACTAATCTCGTTAATCTGAATAAACATTCCACCAGCTTGAAAAGCTGTGTATTATCTTTTTTTTCTGTAGTTTCAAAGCTGATATATAGATTTTATTGGAGGAAATCGAACACACGAGAAACTATAATATTAGGATAGTCAACTAGATTGTTGTAACAATTTATCCTTTGAGAAGTGTCGATAACAAGTTGTTTGCCGCCGTTTCAAATTACTACAACGTGTTCTTATTGCCTCCACACTTACTGTTCTTGCTATCATATGTATTCTTCCTTCTATCAATCATTCTCGCTACATGTGGGAGCCAATGGTACCATCGTCAAGAAGACGTTTAGTCTCGTTCTAAATAAGGATTTCACAATGTGTAGGGAAGCGATGAGATTTAGTAGCAATTACTTTCAAATCATTGTATAATTGTAAAGAAATAGGAGGAGCAGGAGGAGGAGGATACCAATAGACCCAAACAATGAGTTGTTTGAAATAAAGATAACGAAACAATGTGTTTAGATTGAGTTTCCGGGCTAATTCGAAGACATTCGCGAGATGTTGAGTGTGAAGCATTTTTGCAGTTTATGAAACTAGTGGTTCTACGTAAATCAACCAACGCTTCGATATACTGGCTAGCCTGGTGTATATCGACAGTAGTTTATACAAGTGCATTTCTTTAATGTTAATTTGATGTAGTGAGCGTAATAAAGGCTATGAGATGTTTTGAGTGCTCACGAGAAATCTATTGTATATGCTAAATGAAGGCGACGCTGAAGCTTCTTTAGTATACAAGTTTCGGGTCCATCTGGAAGAATGTACTCAACAAGTACCATGAAGAAGGCCAGTTTTGTTGACATTGAAATATGCCATGTGAGTTGACCTAGAGATGAAAAGAGACAACAGCAACAACAACAACAGTTACAATTATTTTACCTTAAGTGTTAAGCTATCTAGTCCCAAGAAGCCATTATTGTAGGTTAATGGTTTGGCATGAGAGCCAATTGGTAGAACTACAAACAGCCTGCTGGCAAACCTGTTGTGGTTTCTAACCTGTAACAAATTTTGTGGCTGCATCGTTCCATAAAATTTTAACAACGATGTCGCCCACCAAAAAGTTATTTTTATTTAGCCTACGGTTAGCACCGTCTGAGCAGACCTATTATCGATGGTATTTCATCAATGATCATCTCTTCCGCTGTTTAAGTATAATATACATAATATACACAATATATCTTTTTATTTTAAGAGGATAGGTTATATTTTGCGGGTGATATCACTGATATTTCTAACAGTTCAAATAACCAGATAACCAGGTAGAAGTTCTCATTAGACATTTCCATTGACAAAACAATGAAAAAACATACATGTGCTCTCTTGCCTGCGACAAATAATGGTTAAATTTATCTGTTTACACTTTACTGTCTTATAAAAAATAGAAGGACATAGTGTTGTCTACGATAAAATTTCTGGAAAATATGGGATGTTCATGACTCTATCTTTGTAGAAACGTATACATACTTTCTGCTATATATTCTCTCCAAAAAAAGCCGTTGTTGTTGCTGCTGCTGCTGTTGATGTTCTTTTGCTGTTGTTGACAATGTTTAGGCCTAAACATTGTCAACAACAGCAAAAGAACAACGACAGCAGCAGCAGCAACAACAACGGCTTTTTTGGGAGAGAATATATAGCAGAAAGTATGTATACGTTTCTACAAAGATATACATACAGCCTTGTGGACGTACCCACGAAAGTTCAAATACCTCGTCTACATATATTATTCTCCGGAAATTGGACAGTTGGCATGGAGATAAAATAAATAACACTCAAGTAAACAAACAGGATAATACACACACACACACCCACACTCATATATATATATATATTTATATACAAACATGCATCTATTTACATGTTTATATTTATATATGCATACACACACACACACACACACGCACACACGTACAAAGAACATACACGTTATATATGTATAATGAATAACTTGAGAGATATCATCGAATTTTCTTCGATAGTATTAGGTAGTGATGATGGTGGGGCAAATATTTGTCTCCAGAAAATAAAAATGCTTTCACCATCACCACCAACACTAACACTAACATCAACACCGCTACCTCCACCCGCAACAACATCAACAACTGTATTCTCTATCTTCTGTCTCGTTGGCTTGTTAGTTTATATATATATATACATATATATATATATATATATATA
>NC_068993.1:35898251-35899583 GCF_001194135.2 Octopus bimaculoides | reverse complement strand
ATATATATATTAGTATGTATGTACGCACACACGGACATGCTTGTTTACTTACACACACACACACACATATCGTTGAGGCTTCTGCTCAGCACAAGGGCCTAATAGGTTATGTTAGTCCTCTTGGAGGCAAATATAAAAAGAAATACAACGAATGGAATAGAGAAAGGGAAAAAAGAAGAAACAAAGCAAGACAAAAAGCAAAAAGAAGCAAATAAATACTGTTTCGATGAAACTAAATAACGAACTAAGCTGGTAAGGATGGTACACTTGATAAGGAGCCAATTATAATGACTTCGCATATAAACATCCGCCATCTTGAATTGTTGCAGTAAAGCTACGATATTTAGTTACAAATATACAATATAGAACATGAAAATCAGATAGATGGAAAGGAGCAAAAATAGGATAAATAGCTATTTTAAATTTGAAATGTCTATTCTTTTGTTTCATTTTATTTACTCCCCCAAGGAATTCTTTTGTTTGCTTGTGAAATCTCTATAAGGTTCTTGAATTTTCTATTTTGAAAACGAAATTTAGAACTAAAGAAAGCTAAATATAATTTCTTATAAGTTGTTTCATTATTTTATTATTTCATTTTAGTTTATGAAGAAATCTTAAACAAAAACGTTATAATACACTTGAAAAATAAAATAAAACGAAATTTCTTGTAGGCAGGTAGAAAAATCTTAGTGGGAGATGTTGAGTGTAATAAATATCATGATAATATGAGGTGTTGATGGGTTTGTAGGAAAGCAACATGCTAAGTAGTGGGTTGAAATAAAACATAGATCACCAGATAAAAACGTCTTACAAATTAAAAGCATTCAGGAATTAGAATTTATTATAGATTCTCAAAATTCCGTTAGACTCCTTCAGTATCTAAATGTCAAGCTTAGAGAAGCTAGAATTATTACTGCGTTTATTAAAACCCTCGTTAAATATATAGTATTACTACTCATTTTTTAAAGTCGCATACTGTAACTCTTCAAAACGTATTTAGAAAATTTGTGTTGTTACTGTTGTTTACTCTCAGGTCAACAATAATGCTTCAGACCAATAACAACAAATGTTTCCCACCCTGGACATCCCACTTTTAATTCCGACGCAGGCGTGGCTGCGGTAAGATGTTTGCTTCCTAACCAGATGGTTTCAGTCCCACCGTGTGGCATAATGAGCGTCTTCAACTATAACCTCGGGAGGGCCAAAACCTACTGAGGTAGACGAAAACTGAAGGAAGCCTGTCGTATCTATCTATCTATCTATCTATCTATCTATCTATCTATCTATCTATCTATCTATCTATCTATCTATATATATATATATATATATATA
>NC_068993.1:35892354-35897520 GCF_001194135.2 Octopus bimaculoides | reverse complement strand
GTGTGTGTGTGTGTGTGTGTGTGTGTGAGTATTTGTGGTTTTTGTCTCTCACTATCGCTTGACAACTGGTGTTGGTGTGTTTACATTCCTGTAACTTAGCTGTTTGGCAAAAGTGACCGATAGAATAACAAGGAATAAAAGATTACTGGGATCGTTTCTGCTGACTAAAAGTTTTGAAGTAAGCATTGTAGCATGGCCGCAGTCTAATGACTGAAACATGTAAACGTTAAAAGATACGTACATACATACATACATACACACATACATCGGCAACATCTTTTAACCACCAAGTAACGAAGTGCATCCCTTGACCAAATTTGAATACATAATGCTTATAACATCATAAGACTTGGAAAGCAACTCCTTGAGTAGAATTTCTTGTCTGATAACCTTAAATATATGCCCAAAGAAATCGCACGACTCTACTGCAACTATCGTCCAATGAATGGATGAGGGTATATCAGCAGAAGACCATGCATGGATATGTTAATAGAAAGCTCCGAGATGATAGTTACATTGATCATCAAAGTAGTCTATCATTGAACAACAACCGGATTACCACCTCTCTCTTTGAAGGATATGCATTTGCAATCCAGGAAAAGGAAATATCACCTGATGCACAAAAGGGACAGATATGCTGAAAAAGCAGCAAAATTTGACAACCGATGCTGACTTTGTGGATTTAACACCGAAGATATCACCCACATCATAAGCAGTTGTCCAAAAATAGACCTGATATCGTGATTAAGGATAGAGAAGAGAAATTGTGTATAGTTGGGGAAATCAGCTGCCCACTGGATGTTTACATAAAGCTGAAGCTCATTAAAGAAGAGATTACCTACGCTGAACTATTGAGCAATCAGCAGTTACTCTATCCAGATTACAATTTCTGGTTTATATCTGTAATTATTGATACTCTGAAATATGTAACACATTGCGTAAACACCAATCTCGAGAAATTAAGCTTCTGAAAACCAGAATGGATAAAGCTGATTCGAAGACTACAGAGCCAAGTCATCACTGCACCTTTAATAGTCTATAAAACCTCCCAAAAGTTTAACATTTAAGTATATACGAGCATGTCAGAGATATGCAAGTATATGCATGAGAATACGTACATAAAACAAATCATATAAATCTGCACATATACATACATACATACATACATAGAAAAATACCCCGTTGATGTTGTTGAATTTCCAATGAAGGAGCCTAGGGTCTAGGTTAGAAACAGGCTTTTTTTTCTAATGGTTTCTGGATTATTTCTTTTCATCGGCACAGGATAACCATTGGCTCGAGATGGCAGCACAGGCGCTGATACACAGGCACTGATCTCGTAAAGAGGAAAACATTGAGTTTTAAATCTCTGAGTGAGAAGTAATTAGGAAAATAGTACTACAGAGTAAAACTTTCCTGGGCTAAAAAAGGTAGTAACGTCGTCCTAAGGAGGGCTGTCAATTTACGTTGGCAAATAGATTTTACTCTGTAGTAGTGTTTTCCTCTTTACGCGATCAGTGACTGTATGTGACTTTAAAGGTATATACCTCTGTGCCGATGAAAAGAAATAACCCAGAAAGCATGGTCCGCAGGTACCGTTTAAGGCTGAGTGGGGACATTAACTCCCTTGTTCGGGGTATAAGGACGTAGTTGTGTGTCGGTAGATAGCTGGAAAAGTTGTTTTTCCTGGTAGTAACAACGTCCAAAGCGGGACTGCCAATTTATATTGGCAAATAAATTTTACTCTGTTACTACCGTTACTAGATACTTAGTACTGTTAGTACTTACTTCTCGCTCAGAGTGTATGTGTATATACACGCACACACACACACACACACAGACACACACACACAAACATATACACACAAACATATAAACACAGATACATTTACACACATATATATGCATCTATGTAATATAATAATAATAATAATAATAATAATAATAATAATAATAATAATAATAATAATAATAATAATAATAATAATAATAACAATAATAATAATTAAAGAAGATACTAATGAAGAAATAATTACAGACCAACCCAGGTCCAATGAAAACGCAGTAATGATAGAAAGAGTCAGTGTATCTGACAAACAAAGTGAAATGTTTTCTGAACCAGACATAAATATCAAGGAAGATAAAAATCAGATAGAAGATGAAAGTCACACTAAAATTGACCCGACTGAACTAGATGATCTAAAAAATCAAATTGTGATTGAATGGCTGAAACCAGTATGAATGAACGTAACACTTTCCCAAAATTCGCAACTCTAACCGAAGCCTGAAAGTAATTGATAAAATCTGCCTTGACCTTAAAGGTATAATTTCAGCTAATGATGTTGACATTACAGATCTCATTCACCTTTATTATGCATTGGCTAAGATCTCAGCGAATCTATGTGGTGAAAGGATTAGAAAACGAAAGCATTCCCACAAAAGCCTATTTTGCAAGAGCGAATCCAACACCAAATGCAACTATTTAGATCTGACATAGAATGTTTAAAACACTTTAAGTCTGACAAGAATATCAAACCAATAAAAATACGAACCTTAAAGAAAAAGAATAATACTTGACATCGATACCACTATAGAAACTATCAAGTAAAAGGTACATGCTAAAACTGCTCGCATAGCACGGTATGAAAAGCACACTAAGATCTTCAAGGACAGCAGCAGGTTTAAAAATAATCCAAATCAGTTTTACAGGAAGATAGGTAAAATATCAATTACAATAAAGTCTGCCGCATCAAAAGAAGTGCAGGAATTTTGGAGTAAAATTTGGACAGAAAAAAAAGACCCCTTGGATTGATAAAATATCTACTGCGTCAGCCTTCTTAGAAGAACAAAAGTGGGAGGATATCAATGTAGAGGAATTAACCAAAATAAATCCATAATCCGCTTATCCATGTATAAAATATCATTTGTCTTGACCAAACACACCAAAGAAACAAAAAGGATGCAAACGTGCGTCCTGTGGTTGCAAAGATCAGCTTCTCATCAATAAGATAAATTTGGAAGATTGTCTCAAACAATGCAAGAACTTATCAATAACCTGGATAAACTATAAAGAAGCTTTTGGTAGTTTACTACATAACTGGTTTGAGAAATGTTTGGAAATTTATAAAATAGCACCTACTTTGTGAAACTTCTTATCTGTAAGTACGACAACATGGAAAACTACATTCTTTTCTGGTCTTTTCCCTTATCATTAAATGTTTAATTCCATCACCTTCATATACCGCCAAGTATTTCTAACCATTCTCTAGTTCTAACTCCTTTATAAGTCTGTTGGTCAAGTTCGACGTTATATGTTTCTATTTGTTTCCCCCTGATGAAGATAGCTTTTGCACATTTATCTAAACCAAATTCCATTCTAATATCATCACTAAACAGTTTTACAATTGCTAGTATGCACTGTAGTTGCTGGTAATTTTTTACAAAGAGTTTTGAATCATCCATGTAAAGGAGCTGTTTAATAATTTTATCAAAAATTTTACAGCCACTTTTACTTCATCGAGCAATTTAGAAAGAGATATTGAGGCTGGACAAAAGAGGAGTGGTGATAGAGAGTCACCCTGGAAAAAGCCCACATGAAATTTTTACATGTCCAGCATTCAAAGATTCACTCAAAGTATGCGTGTTTTGCGTGAGCACGTGAATCATTGGAGTACTTTACACAACTAGTGAGAGTTTTCACAATATAGTGCAAGTTGCAGAAAACTTAAATTCCGTAGGTTCCTGCATCCCATCATTGTTAAGAGTCCGCGTTGTTTTCGTTGCTTTCTTGATCTCTTATGTACATTTGTGATTTTGTCCTAAGATGTACTATCTTTATGTATTACTTGTGTGTTTTCGTTTGCTGTTAGTGCTGGAAAAAGTCATAGTCGAGCTGTTGAATATATATACGTGTGTACGTATGTATGTATGTATGTATGCATATATATATATATATATATATATATATATATATATATATATATATATATATCATACGGTTACCTATTTGCAGTGAATGGACAGATGTAAAGTGAAATGAAGTGTTTCGCTTAAGAAAACAACGTATCACTCGGTCCAGGAATCGAACCCACGATCTACCGATCGGGTGTGCAACAGTCTAACTATTAGTCTACGTGCCATCACATATACATATACGTATTTATGTATATATACTTACATATATACACATATATACACATATAAATGCATGCATGTATATCTATATATACATATATATGTACATACACATGATTATATACATACAAGTATACACATATATGTGTGTGTATATATTTGTGTTTTTATATATACGTACAGCATATACGTATATATGTACGTATGTGCACACACACATATAGTTATACATATATATTTTTAAATATATATGTATACACACGTGCATACACATAAGCATGTCTGTCTATTGGTTTTTGTTTGAATGCATGTGTGCATGTGTAGGTGTGTCTATATGTATGTGCGTATGTTTGTTCTTATATATTTATGTGTTTATGTCATGTGGTTGTTTCCATATCTTACTTTCAGTGAATAAAAGCATGACATTAGTTCTATGGAAGAGAGAAAAATACATTTTTGCCTTTGGTTATAATAGCAACCATTAATTAGAGTTTATTCCACTTGCACCAAATGTCTTCAGTTATCGTTGTCTGCAAGAAGAAATCTATGCTTGTGTGGACAGCTCACTAAATAGATATTGTGTGAATAAAAATAATAGCTCACCTTCTCATTCACTCTCTCCCTCTCTTATACACATTCTCTATCTCTTTGACTCTTCCTCTGTTAGGATTCCTCGTCTCTCACTCTCTCTCTCTCTCTCTCTGTTTGCTAATGTCTATGTCTGCTATTCTGTAGTTGTTTTTCTTTCATATAAAGCAGGATTATTAAAATTGCACTATTAATTTACACATGAAGAACTACAGATGTCCAAGTAGATAGAGTAGAAACCTGCAGACTCAAAGATCCGTAGTTCGTGTTCTCAAGCAGATGAATCACTATCTCATCAATAAAAGCATTTATGTTTATTTATTGATCCTTTAATGAAACCATTAAGTCCATCAGGGAAGCTTGATCTGCAACAATTAGCAAGTAAATCTCCCTCAAATCATGGTCTGTTATTTTGAAATACATGAATGACACATTGAATAATATAGT
>NC_068993.1:35887961-35892296 GCF_001194135.2 Octopus bimaculoides | reverse complement strand
TATATATATATATATCACGTGATCACGTGACTGACCAGACTATCAGACGTTGTTACACATCGGTGGACACAATATGCTTTGCATCGTTGTAGCCTTCGAACAATGGCTAGGCGAGTAGGCCAAAATTTTCCTCCTGATCGAAAGGGGGATTAGAGCAACGTGAAATGAAGTGCTTTGCTCAAGAACTCAACGCGCGATCCGGTCTGGGAATCATATTCTATTGGTCTCTTTTGCCGAACCGCTAAGTTACGGGGATGTGAACACAGCAACATCGGTTGTCAAGTGATGGTGGGCACAAATGCACACACACACACACACACACATACACACACACACACACACATACACACACACACATATATATATACACACATTTATGTGTGTGTATGTATGTACCTCTGTTATAGGTTTTCAGAAATATGGAGTGAAATTTATGGCTATAGGAGGGGATCGCGTTTGAAAACTTATCTACCATATTAGCATCAGATTGAGCTTAACAACGCAACACACAAGGTACCTCACACGCCTCTTGTTATTTAAGCCATAACATTCATCGACTAATGCATTATGCAACACAAGATATATAGTAAATGAACCACAAAACACATAAGCTACCAAACTGCAAATGAAACTACGTCAACACCTATATCATCACCGTAAAATAAACTACATCAAATAGAATTTTACCGCGGAACACACAAATTACATAACACGTAACTTGCCGCATCGCAACTAAATTAAGAGGCCAGTAAATTTGCATAGAGCAAGTAATTTACGTAACACGAAATTTACTACAGATAAAATGAATTACGTAATTTTATAGGTTGTCTAGCTGTTTGATTTATACCTGCAGGCTTTTCAGTGGTCCGACAATTTCGGCAGATCACCGAATAAAAATTGACAATCCAAAACCAGTCGTTTCGTTGTCGTCTTTGTTTTTACCGATAATTTAAGGTAACAGCACCGAAATATGTTTCAAACTAGAACCAATGTTTTAATTCATTGTGAGAAGATTTATTTTTGTCTTAATCTCAAATAATTTGGATTTAAAGCCGAGAGGTAGAGGAAAAGAGAGAAAGAAAAGGAGAGAACGAGAGAGAGAAAGAAGACAGTGAGAGAAAGAGAGAATACAGAGAGCGAGAGAAAGAGGGAGAAAAGAAGAGAAAACAAAGGGAGGGAAAAGAAAGAGAGAGAGAGAAAAAGAGAGAAAAGGAGAGAAAATCAAAGGGAGGAAGAGAGAAAGAGAGAAAACAGAGAGAAAGAAAAGGAGAGAACGAAAATGAAAGAGAAAGAGAGAAAATGAGAGATAGAGGGAAAGGGAGAAAACGACAGAGGGAGAAAGTGAGAGAGAGAATAAGTGAGCGAGAGAGAGATAGAAAGAGAGAGAGAGAGAGAGAGAGAGAGAGAGAGAGAGAGAGAGAGAGAGAGAGAGAGAGAGAAGGGGATAGCAGAATGTTGCAGACACTTTTGATCTATTTGGGTGTTATGCGTTAGAATTATTCACGTGAACACATCCAAAACTTACCAGAGAGCGAATTACGTAACACCTAACTTGTCGCATCAAAAATAAATGTAAAAGCATGGTAGCTTTCATTTAATAATAAGTACACAATACAAATTATACAACACACTTTGCCGCATATGAATTCACTTATTTTATATTAATTTGAAATCAATATTATGTTAACCTTGTTTAATGTTAAAGCTACTTCATTAACCAAATACTTATTGATAGAATAATTTCACGTTGAGAAATGCCTATTGTGGTTTCTTGTTACATGCAAGTGGACTTGGTAGTTTTAGAATGAAGACATTTGTTTTCGCGGGCAGAGTTGATGGTGGAACACGAACTGTGCATCTTTAGATTAACAGTATTACACTCAAGTGACTCTGCAAACTGAGGCTACCTTAGTCAATACACTGTATTTAAAGTTTCCTGAAGGAATGAACAAATGCGATGTAAGGGTTCAATGATCTAAAATATGTAAAACAATTGAAATCAACAAAAACGTAAAGAAGATAGGTATTAAAAACAGATTAAGACATACGTAACGATGACAGTGAAGTATAGGGAAGAGATACGTCAAGTACGCATAACGAAATAAGTTAGGAGCAATGCAATAAAATAGACTGACCTGTAAAGGAGAAAACACAAACTGCACAGCAGACGACAGGATGACGTAGCAAAAACAGACGGTGAATATATAAGAAGCGTAAAGAAAAATAGTCTTGGCGCTGATATTTCTTTTTAATAACACAAGAAGTATATTTATAAAATTTCACGATAGCGTTTCATAATATACTTCCTGTCATTTGCCATAGAATTTTCACAGCATTTACTTTATAATCACCCATAAATTGGAATGGTAAAGATTTTGATAAAGATTCAGTAACGCTATATATTGATTTTAAATGAACGATTTCATGACTTTGTTATAAAAATAATTTCTGAAATTTTCAAATCACTAAAATAAAGCCTATGAAAAGAGCTTAATCAGTTGTAAAATCTATAGGGGATATTTTCCCTTTGATATCAGTTCATTCTTCACATAAATCAATCGTATGATCGATAAAGAATGATCTCATTAAATATTGATTTCTAGTTTACAGTAGATGGGCTTTTTTTTATTGGAAAGGGAATAAACAAAAGAAAGAAAATAAGAAAATTAATTCCTGGAAATTATTTCTTTTCTCGGACGATGGATGCTGAAAATAAATTCCACTCCATAGAAAACTAGAGAAATATAGTTTAGAATACCCAACGGTATTATCCAGATTATAAAATTGCAACGTTTTATGTCATAAGACAATATTTTAATCTCTTGGCGTGGTAGATCAAGCTGAATTGATTACGCGACCTGGTTTCGACTCTTGGTTCATGCAAGTCTACACACATCCTTGGAAAATGCGTGAAACAATGTTCTCGTTTCCTTTCCCCGGAACCGAATTCCAACCCGTTGCGAACGGGCTGGAGAGTTGCTTGATTACCTGTTTCTGACTCCAGACTGGGTACACGTTCCAATTTACTCTGAAACGGTACATTTCAACAAACAGTAGATTGCCCCAGTAAGAACAACCCATTGCTTTAAATAGCACAACACTTTACAGTTGACTGAACTTGCTACGTTGAGTTTTCCTCCTCTTCTGAGTATTGTATGGATAGTTGCCTTATTATCTTGTACATATATCACAGGAAGACAGAATCTTCCATGTTAGCCTGTGACTAGACTGTGCATGTAAGTTGCCAAAAGTTTTTATCACCTTGCATCTACTTAAAATTAGGATTTTATCAGCCATGCTACTCTACTGCAGAACTACAGGTTTATGAAATTATAGGCCTGCTCACATTTTCCCCACAGGCACCATTAACTAACATTCAAATTCACTAATAACGGTATCAATTTCACTAGTCAAGGAGGGCCCTCCTGATTATTAAGAGGTAAGCTTGTGTCCAATCTATGGTCTTTTTCGATCAACGCCTGGAGCTTATTTCACAATTCTTCAAACGGGGAAAGTTATGGACGTAATTCCTGAAACCATAGAGAGTATTTGTACACAGCAACCGAAGAAGCAATGGAAATTCTGAGTGCCACAGAATCGATGTTATATAATATCGATTTTGAATTCACAGTTTACCCATTTCTGGATCTGTTGAAGTTGACTTCATCCCAGGTACGATGAATAATGTATCAGTTATAAACTGAGACATATTTAATCAACAGCTCCCCATCTCGCAAAATCCTGATGTCACTCTAGAAAAATATTATCGTCAAAAGCACGACAGAAAACTGACAGAAAACAGAAGAGAGCCAGTGCAGTTCAGTACAAAGATCTTTCCTTCAAGTTTCTATGTTGAAATCTTGCTGGAATCGCTCTCCAACCAAGACCAATTTTGCCTCTCCCTCTGGATCGATAAAATATGTAAGAGTAAAATACTGACATTTGATTCAAAAAATTAATAACCGTTACTAAAATGTGAATGGCTTTGTTCCAATGATATGAATCATTCTTATTAATTCTGTCACGTCACCGAATACTGGACCTTTGGATAAACTATGCCACTCTGAGAAAAGCGTAAACAAAACTGTCATGATTACCATTTCTTCTTTTAGTAATAAGTATAATATACAGTAGGCGCAGGCATCGGGATGTAGTTAAGAAACTCGCTTCGTAACCACGTGCTTTCGGTTCAGTATCCCTGTGCAGCACCTCTTCTATAGTCCAGGGCTGACGGATGCCTTGTGAGAAAATTTGTAGACGGACACTGTGTGGAATCCCATCGTATATATGTATATATATATATATATATATATATATATATATATATATATATAT
>NC_068993.1:35882390-35887895 GCF_001194135.2 Octopus bimaculoides | reverse complement strand
TGTGTGTGTGTGTGTGTGTGTGTGTGTGTGTGTGTGTGTGTAAAGAGATCGATAGAATAAGTATCAGATTTAAAAAAAACGTAAGTAATATAACCGATTTGTTCGACTAAACCATTTAAAAGTGTCACTCCAGCATGACCGCAATTGAATTATTAGAATAAGTAAGCGATAAAAGACGTAAGATAATGATGCTATGAAATTAATGGTTGGTGCAATACGTGTTGAAACTTAAAAACGGGGAAGGAAAAAGTCTACCGAAGGAAAAAGTCTACCAAAAGAAATATGGAACGATATGTCACAATACCAGAGTATCACGAAATACACTCTCTTGCTATATTACAGATGTTATTGATGTTTGGCTCCAGGTCAACTTTGATTGCGTAAATAAGTCTATTTGTATATTTACAACTACATTTCCCAGTGAGTCCTTCATTTCTTTCCCTAAGACGAGAAGGTGTTAACTGATGGTTATTTGGCTGCTATTTGTATCCTGTTGAGTGACTACATAGAGGTTTCTTGGTTGGCTGAAGTGAATAAAGTTTGACCATAAACAAAAGCGATAACAGCGTAGGAGCGTTAAATCTAATTCTTGAAAATATTTAGTGTTGTTTCTTTATGACCAGAATTAAAAGCAAAGAAAGTTCTATTTAGGTTTCCATAAAAGCGAATAACTACCAGGAATAAGGTGCTGTGTCTGGTCCATGTGGAACAATATATGGTGAAATATATACAGAGAGATTTCTACCAAACTACCTAAGCCAGTTGATTCCGCAACTAAAAGTTGTAATTAACTTATCAGATATCTAGATTTACAGGTGAAGTCATTCGGTCTTTAATTACTGTATCATTTCGTAGGCTAATTTATCGTTAGTTTCTTCAAATTGATGATACCTCTGACCGAGGTGAATAATCTGTTTACGATCAAGAAGCCGTAATCTGAAAATATAGCTCTCTGTTTTCATACATGCACACAAGGACAAGAAAGCACGCAGACACTTTCATGCGCGCGGGTACACGCTCACGCATACACAGACAGACAGACACAAGGTGTGCACGCATACAAACACAGAGATACGCATATACATGAACATATATATGTTCTAGATTACATCTTTATATATATATATATATACTCACATGCATATGTATATGCATGTATAGTTTGTATGAATGTTTGTGCACTCATGTGCATAGGCATATACACTTATAAGCATATATATTTGTATATATAAACATGTGCGTGTGTGTGTATTACATGTATACATATATGTGTGTGCATGTGTATATATACATAACGTTTATATGTATATTGAGAAAGTTAAGAGGTTTATATATTACTGTTCAAAATTCTGGCCGACCAAAACAAATTTCGCTAAAAATAGCATCTGTAAAAAGGTTTAAATTATTGATGACAAGTTGGAAGTTTTGTTTCTCTATTCTGGAATATCCTAGGAATCAAAGTACCAAATTCCGATATACAATATCAAATAAGCATAAGAACAGAAAGACAGTCTCAGCTATCGAGGTACAGAATAAAAACCGAAAGCAAGTATTTTCTTCATCGTATTTGAAGTAATTCTATATCGAAATAAATCAAGTATGACACCATTGCTCCTGCTAAACATTGTTATATGCTCAAATCTATTGCTGCACACATATTTTACACACGTACACACACAAACACACACAGAGAGGCACACGCACGCTCACACACACAGATACATACACACGCACACATACGCTCACACACTGACATGCACAGGCACACGCTCGCGCAGACGCAAGCATGCAAGCGCATACATACACACACACACACGCACACACACACACACATATATATATTTGGGATCTTAACCTCATGCGCTCATTGCTGACTGACTTCTTAATTTTATTGTTATCACTGCATTGTGTACTCAACTGTACTTCACTGTAGTGCTAACTTAACTGGATTATTTATCAAATAGGCCTTTATTAAATGCATGTGCCCATGTGCGTGCTTCGTGTGTATGTGTACACACACACACACACACATATTTGTATATATACTTCATATATGTCTGTGTGTGTTTGTGTATGCATAAATTCTGCATGTAAAATCAGTGCATTTTCTAAACCACCCACTCCTTCTTTAGTGTCGATGATAAGCATTGCTTCCCTAATTGACCTCTCATATTTCAAATACCTTCAAATCATAGTCTTGGTTTCTGCTGGGAGTGCTTTCCACAAACAAATTCATCATATAGCATCTGCTTAGAGATCCTTCGATCATTCAGCTGAACAAGGCATAGGTCTATCGGGGTTAGAAGATACTTGCCTAAGGGGCCGCACAGTGAGAGGGAAACCGAAACCATATGCTTGCGAAGTAAGCCTCTTAACCACACAGGACTGATTCTGTGGTTGAAAATCTACGTCTCTGTTATGGCAAGCTGAATTCTAATATATGGTTTATTTAAAGGATACCATTATTCACACTTTTGATTTCGGAACATTTGAATTCTCTGTTGGGAAAACGATAATTAGTTTATCGTAATTCCCATGTTTGGTACTCAGTATAATGGAACATTTCACGTTTCGAATAAATAAACCACAACATGTACAGTTTTAATATTGTGATTATAATCTCCAAGTTGTTGTTCGGTTCGATGTGATTTCACTGATATTCATTTATCGAAGTAATAAAATCTAAATCGAAATCAATTGAAGTTTAACGGAGGTGAAGAACACTTTAGGTTTAGTGCTCTTGCACTAATAGCCTAGGAAATGAACGTGGTTTATTATTTTTAACGTTAGAGTGAACTAATGTCTTTTAATGTGGGTGGGGCAGAAATACAACAATTTGCATGTATTTAGATTTTAGTTATTTATTTTATAGAACAATTAGCGAGCAATTAGCTTGATTGGTTAAAGGTTTTGAACGGAACACTCACCGATTCACTGAATATCTGGTTTAATATTTTTAGCGATCGAGCAAAGGAATGCCATTTTTTTGTGGGGTGGGGAAGAATTAAGCAATATGCTTGTATTTAAATTTAATTATTTATTTTGTATAACAGTTAGTAAACAATTAGCTTGGTTATTAACGGACGAATTACTAATTTACTGTTTGGCTGATTCAAGATTAATAAAGATGAATAAATGTAATAATTTATATGAAACATGTTCTACTTGGTTAAGAAAGGTCAAAATCTTAAATTAAATCTTGCAATTTATCTTCACCCTTTTGATGCGACTCTACTCTGCACTGTACTTTCTCTAATTCTCTTTTTCTCCCCTGCCTCTTTCACCATTTTCTATCTGTCTCTCTCTCTCTCCCCTCTTTTCCTTTTTCTCTTTCTCGTTACTCACACGTGACCAACGCCCATCTTTCTTTTGGTGCACGGACGTTCAAAGGGCTGGACGTTTTTTTTCTCTCTCTTCTATCTTTTCTCTTTTCAAAGAAAATATTTGAAGAATCATATTGTCGTTGAATGCACAAAATAAGGGGTAGACAGAAAGCCGATAACTGACGAAGGGTCGTTTCTCTGTGTCTACTTGTCCTGTTTTCCATTTTTTCTGTCGTTGTTTACGTATTTAACTCTTTTGTTTACGTATTTCATGTTGTTAGCACTGTTGGTGACGTCCTGTACCTATATATGCTATTTTACCCTCGTTCTGGCTTAACGACCCTCTATGCTTGTTTTCATTCGGTTTCCTTGTATGTCTCCACTGTCCTGTTTTTGTTGCCAACTTTGACCCTCCATAAATCCAAAATTTTATTTTGGCACTTATGGCAGCAACTAAATTCGAAGACTCATATTGTGGTCCAATGCACGAAATGAGGAGTAAATAGACAGCCGACAACTGATGAAGTGTCGTCCTTTGTTTTATTTGTCCTGCTTTCCATTCGTTCCTTTCGTTGTTTGAGTATTGAACTCATTTGTTTTCGTATGTCATGTTTACTAATGGTGACGTCCTGCACCCATATATGCTCAATATCTTCAGATAGAGGCGATCAAATTTATTCTATTATCTGTTTTTGTATCGTCTATGTAATTTTCAGTACATTTAACCGTACACTTATCTTAATTGACAATATATGAAACTACCGAGTGATATTCTGACATAGATCTTGATATAGCATTCAAATATAGCATCGAATGCATTTAACTTATTATTGAAGCATTTCTAAAAGAAATAAGCACTTCGAATGTTAATACATTTACATTTATTTTCCAATATATACTTATGTTTTATTTTTGGTAGTTCTGTTTATTCTAGTACGTTTGCTTTTGTTTGCAAAAAATATGAAACACCGTGCTACCATAATTAGATATATATGATTATAAAACCGCTCTTCTTTTACCGATGACTGCCAGAAACAACACAACCAATATGTTATTATTTTCCAAAAGGGGTTGAATATTTAGTTCAGTCTTGCTATATATACACGGCTATTTCGTATTAACATTTAAATGTTAACTCCGGGTTAGTTCTTGATATATTAATATAGAGCCATTTAAGACATATACAAAGTTAAACATCTAAACATACTGCGCACAACATCTTATTAACATAAACACATGAACAATTGGTGGCATTTTGATTTCCTGTTCACCATTTGGAACGTGGAGCATAAAGACCTTCCAAGAGATCATATAGTTTCTTACACGTTTGGGATCAATATTATTCAAATTTACAACATCCGTAGTTGTCAGTGAAATGCGGGTATGTGAATCATACCCGTATTTCCCTGGTTTAAGCGATTTCGAACATACAAGAAAGATAGTTTGTATTATCCAATTATATTTTTCAGCTGAGTTAGAAGTCAAGCCAATGCGTGACAGATAGAGCTTTGAAAAATTTCCTTATTTCAAGTACCAGTAGGTTGAAAGAGCTAGATTTGCAAATTAGAGTGTTTTCATAGTTTACTGATAAGTAAAGGAATAGATAGAGAAAGAGAGAGAGAGAGAGAGAGAGAGAGAGAGAGAGAGAGGTTTGAGAAAAAGGGAGAGAATGATGGATTGACAGAGAGAGAGAAACAGGTGGAGAATAAGAGAGAGAGAAGTAAGAGACAAAGAGCAGATTACGTCTTGACAATATCGCCCTATTTGAGTCACACAAGTTAAGATCATGTATATAGTTCTATATTTTTCTTGTGTGTATAGATACTTTTCAATTAATCATCTGATAATGTTGATTTAACCATTGTTGTTGTTATTGGAATTCCGTCGCTTACGACGTCGAGGGTTCCAGTTGATCTTTTTTTTTCGACCAACGGAACAGCCTCCCCGTGAAATTAACGTGCAACTGGCTGAGCATTCCACAGACACGTGTACCCTTAACGTAGTTCTCGGAGATATTCAGCATGACACAGTGTGAAAAGGCTGACCCTTTGAATTACAGGCACAACAGAAACAGGAAGTAAGAGTGAGAGAAAGCTGTGGTGAAAGAGTACAGCAGGTTTTGCCACCATCCCCTGCCGGAGCCTCGTGGAGCTTTTGGTGTTTTCGCTCAATAAACACTCAC
>NC_068993.1:35880963-35881765 GCF_001194135.2 Octopus bimaculoides | reverse complement strand
CCCTCATAGACTCCGACTGAGTGCTTTACCTTTAAGTTAAACTACTCGCTGACACATTCCAACGTCGGATTAGACGCTAAATACCTTAGCTTTAAACAACAACCATGTGTGTATAAATGTAAACAATCATGGCTGGTTGTTGACAACTTTTCCATCTTGTAAGAATAATTTACTCAGTATTTCTGCGGTTCTAACGGCAACTCTGCGTTCAAAAAAATCATTTTCTTATTTGTATTTTGACGCTTCTAATAAAAAAAAACCCAAATATTTGTCAACAGCAGAGATAAACTGCTGAATCGGGTCTGCGACTTCTGCGGTCGCATTCCTTCGATGGTGTGTCGAGAACGAACCCAACATCTTAAGGACAAGATCCGTCTTTTCCAGCTGCTAGTTCTGTTCGTCCTACTCGACAGCACTGTGACCTGGGCCATCTTCAAACAAGACCTGAATAAGCTTGAGGTGTTCCAAATGCGGTATCTTCGTCATATCCTCGGTGTTTCTCTACCCGACTGAATCTCAAACCAAAGCTGTTCTGGCCACTACCACTCTGTCTTTCTATCTATACAGAATATTCAATCTCATTATATTCGATATTTCCTTATGTCTGAAGTTGGTAAGTTCTGATTTGAGGGTTACCTTGTTAGCTCGTGCTTTTGTTATTGGTCTGAGTAAACGTAGGTTCAATGGATTGGTATATTACGTTAAAAAAAATTAATTTATACATGACTGTCTCGCTGATCATCGTTGACTTCTAAGGAATCTCAGTTTCAAGATTTGATATATATATATATATATATATATA
>NC_068993.1:35874116-35880818 GCF_001194135.2 Octopus bimaculoides | reverse complement strand
CTTTGCACTACTGATTGGGAAATTCCAGGTTTGCTCTGATAAAGTGACTTCTATTATAGTTCGGACGCGACCAATACCTTATGAGTGAATTTGGTAGGCAGAAACTGAAAGAAGGCGGCGAGCTGGCAGAAACGATAGCACGCCGGGCGAAATGCTTAGCAGTATTTCGTCTGCCGTTATATTCTGAGTTCAAATTCCGCCGAAGTCGACTTTGCCTTTCATCCTTTCGGGGTCGATAAATTAAGTACCAGTTACGCACTGGGGTCGATATAATCGACTTAACCCCTTTGTCTGTCCTTGTTTGTACCCTCTATGTTTAGCCCCTTGTGAGCAATAAAGAAATAAGAAACTGTGAAGAAGCATGTTATATGCATATGTGTGTGTACGCGTTGCTTTTGTATCTGTCTTTCAACTGCTTGACAACAAGTGTTGTTAGTTTACGTCGTCGTAAATAAGGCTTTCCATTAAACAGAAACTTAGATAATAAGTTAAACATGTTGTAGGGTCGATTTTTTTCGTTTTCATGGCGGTGCTCCAGTACAGTCACAATCGAGTAAATGAAACAAGTGAAAGAATAAAAGCATGGTAAGGAGTTATTTGAGGGAGGAGTGACTGACGTTTCTTCTACGCTGATGATGACGGAAACGCTTCTTATCACGCACCGTTTTTAATTAATGACCCAACGAGGAGTTATATAAGCTCAACCTCTCATGACTAGCAACTTTGAGCCATAACGGTGTTCAAAGAACCGCTTCCCGTCCGATCAAAAGGTCCAGTCGCTTGATGAAAAATATATTCACATAGAAACCAAAACTGTTTTCGCTATTTAATAGTTTTCGTTTGATTTTAGTTTGCTCTATTCTTGAATTAAATGAATAATTATTAATTTTTGTTTTAAAATTCAAATCAAGTTAGTATTGAAGCATTTTATGTTTTCCACAAACCAATCACTTATATCTTTCTGAAAAACCAGGTCAGTATTCATTGGAAATATCAAAGTCAATAGATTCACATCAGCGTCTAACAGAAACGATGTTTTTTCTTCTTCTTTTGATCTAATTCTTCCTTTCGTCCCTTCAATTCTACTTAATAATTTTAAAAATAAATGCCACTTCTTTCATCTTTTGTCTTTCTATAGATCGACGTGCAAGATTTTTTGCTTCTAATCAAAATGAAATTATCTTGCCAATTCAGCAGAGATAACTTTTAATAAATATTTGAAACTTTCTATTCTAAATTAAGATACAGATGTTAGAACATTAACATAATTGCACTGTAAAAAGTACATTAGCAATTCGAAAGCAGATGCATACACATGAATGAATATATCATCACATATAGGCACACCAATCAGCATAATTTACATAACATTATTTGCATTTTCCATAAATTACATTTATTGTTGTTATTTTTGTTGTTGTTGTTGTTATTATTATTATTATTATTATTATTATTATTATTATTATTATTATTATTATTATTATTATTGTTGTTGTTGTTGTTGTTGTTGTTGTTGTTGTTGTTGTTGTTGTTGTTGTTGTAATTGCTGCTATTAGGACCGCGAGGTGGCAGAATCGATTGCACGTCGGGCAAAATGGTTAGCGGCATTTCGTCTATCTTTACGTTCTGAGTTCAAATTCCGCAGGGATCGACTCTGCCTCTCATCTTTTCGGGGTCGATAAAATAAGTACCAGTCGAGCACTGGAGTCGATATATCAGGTCTTGTGCCTGTTGTAGAAAGAGTTATTGTTGAGTAGTCTTATTTTTACCACGTGCTTTTACTGCAATACCGGGCGCAGCTCCGTGTGCCTTGGGTATGTGCTGTGGTTTCTTTTAGAGTTATTATTTTAGAGTTGTTTTAGCGTTGCTGTATTGAAAATGATTTACGTACGATGTGTGAAGTGCCTTGTACTACTATTTTCTGTATGCTATATATAGTTTTAAGTCCTGGTGTTTTGGTTATGTGCTTGTCTATATGTTTTTAATCATACCTAATGCACCTATTATTATAGTGATTGTTTCTGTTTTTAGGCTTCACATTCGAGTTATCTCTATTTGCAGATCTTTGCATTTTGATAGTTTCTCCATTTCTTTTAGAGAAACAGTCATCTGTTGGTATTGATGCATCGATTAGAAGGCGTTGTTATTATTATTATTATTATTATTATTATTATTATTATTATTATTATTATTATTATTGTTCAGTAGTTTTTAATTTTTATAGCGTGCTTTCACTTCACTACCGAGCACAGCTCTGTGTGCCTTGGGTATGTGCTGTGGTTTGCTGTGATGCTTTTATAGTTACTGTATTGAAAATGTTTTGCGTAGGATGTGTGCAGTGCCCAGTAGTGCAATTTTCTATATGTTATATATATTTGTAAGTCCTGGTGTTTTTGTTATGTATTTGTCTGAATATTTTTTTAATTATACCTGGTATCTGAGTTAGGTAGCAATCAGCCCCTTTTGCTATCATTCCAAGGGCACCTATGGCAACAGGTACTGTTTTATTATCCTAGATTATTATTAATATTATTATTATTATTATTATTATTATTATTATTATTGTTGTTGTTGTTGTTGTTGTTGTTGTTATTGTTGTTGTTGTTGTTGTTATTATTATTATTATTATTATTATTATTATTATTATTATTATTATTATTATTATTGCTGTTGTTGTTGTTGTTGTTGTTTCTGTTTTGTTGTCTGTCACTTTTGTTAGTATGGTATTGCAAGGGAGATAATAACTCGAATTGAGAAAGGTATATATAGGCAAGGGGGAAAAGGGGAAATAGAGAAATCAGGGAAAAAATACAAAAATAAAAACCTGAGAGAGGGAGAGAGAAAGAGACAGAAGGTGGGGGAGAAGGAGAATGTCTATATTATTCTGCATTTGTGTGTCCAACTCGCAGGCACAATCAAGATATTTAACATAATGAAACAATGCCATGAAGATCTATAGATCTGTATATCTATACAAGAGATATTGACAGTTAAATTTAAGTGAAATAACCTTAGTTAGGAAAAAGCTGTTCTAGACTAAAGACAGTGGCCATGCTGGGACCCTGCCATTATTCACTTTTTTTTATTAGGGTTAAATGCTTCTCGTTATTATGAAAGTAAACAGATACATAAATTGGCTGAAGGGAAAGTAAATACTCAAATAGGATGCCTTGCATCGCAGAATTTCCACGAGCCCCGACAGTTGTTATTATTATTATTTGTATTTTCATTTTTGAAGACATCGTACAGTACCAAATATCGTGATGTTATGGATTGAAGATATTGTGTCTATCGTGGCTTTGTACTGCCTGGCGACTTAGAAGTAAGTTCCAAGTAATACACCCCACTTTCACTTCTCAGAATGTATGAGGAGAAATATGTTTGCGTGTTATTGACATCACGCCCTGGAGGAATGAATAAGATGACAGGAGAATATCATCAAATTTATACAAAACTGTTTGATTGAATAATATTCTTTCTCTCTTTATCTTTTCTTTTTCTGTCGTCTTCCTTTTTCTTTCTTTCTTTCTGCTTATTAAAAAACTGACAAAAGCTGATGATGTCATTCTATCAACGTATGGACGCTGATTACTCACGTTCATAGTTTACGTTTGGTTTCTGAAATTTTGAATTTTCAATCACCTTTTGGTTTGAACTTGAGAAAAACAGACGTTCTGTCGAAATGTTGTTCAAAAAATAAAACATCTAAAATCGCGCTCTTCGTTTTGACTATTATTATTATTATTATTATTATTATTATTATTATTATTATTATTATTATTATTATTATTGCCTTTGCACTGCTTCTAACGCTGGAGCTGTATTACAGTGTCACCTGTTCACTACCAGTGAACTAAGGTAACACCTCTTAATTTTCAAGCACCTTCCGGAATATTCGAGCGGTTCCTAGCAGTGCTGTTTTCTGCAACTGCTCCACCCTTATTGCAGCCCCTATTTGTTCCACGTACTTCTCGAGGTTTTTGCTCACTGTTCCCAGGGCTCCGACAATTATAAGTACTACTGCTACCTTTTTCATCGACCACAACTGCTTAACTTCCCAAGCTAACCTGTCATATCTCACGACTTCTCTTTCTTCCTTATCGCATACCCTGTTGTCAGCTGGGCATGCTATATCTATGATCCAGCATAGTTTGTTTTCTTTCTCAATTAAGACTATGTCCAGCTTCCTATTCTCTATCTCATGGTCGCACTGAATCATAAAGTCCCATAGAATCTTTGCATTTACATTTTCGACGATGCCTTCAGGTTTTGGTCGTACCAATTTTTTACTCTGTCAAGTCCATACTTATTGCAAAGTGTCCAATGGACTAGCCTGGCTATATTGTCGTGTCGTCTCTTATATTGCTTCTGGGTTAGTAGCGTACATTGGCTTGTTATTATTATTATTATTATTATTATTATTATTATTATTATTATTATTATTATTATTATTATTATTATTATTATTATTATTAAGGCACCGAGCAGGCAGAATCCTTAGCACGCTGGACAAAATGGCTGGCATCATTTCGTTTGTATTTACGCTCTGATTTTAAATTGTGCCAAAGTCGACTTTGCCTTTCATCCTTTCGGCGTCGATGAAATAAGTACCAGTTGAATACTGGGGTCGATGTAATCGACTATTTTCCCCACCCCCAAATTACAGGCCTTGTG
The DNA here is from genome assembly GCF_001194135.2 of Octopus bimaculoides. Lineage (NCBI taxonomy): Eukaryota > Metazoa > Mollusca > Cephalopoda > Octopoda > Octopodidae > Octopus > Octopus bimaculoides. The sequence continues at coordinate 35,876,144 of NC_068993.1, read as the reverse complement.
CCTATAGTAGAAAGAATTATCATTACTATTATTGTTAATGTTGTTCTTGTTAAAGCAGCCAACTGCCAGAATTGTTAACGTTTCTTCCCGGTCTTTACGTTTTGAGTTCAAATTCCATCACGTCCAACTTTGCCTTTTCTCCTTTTGGAGTCGATAGGATACAGTAATAATCAAGTTCTAGGTTGGATATGATCGAGTAATCCCTTCTCAAATTTCAAGCTTTGTGCCTATATCAGAAAGCATTATTATTATTTGTCTTGATTTTACTTTAATTTGCACGAATTGCACCCAAGTCTCAATTAGAGACATCAAGGGACTCAAGGCACCCCAAGTCTCAAAGTCTTCTCGGACAGGGCAGACTTAGAGGTAAACAACAACAGTATTTGCATCATCAGCAGCAGCAAAAACAACTTGCCTCAAAAATGTATTGAGTCGAATCATAATATGAAGATAAGGCAACGGAAAAATTTCCAGTTGAAAAACTGGAGGTCACGTTGTTTTAACATGAAGATGGAGAGCTTGATGTAAGGTCGAATTTTTGAAACCATTATTGTTATATATCTAAACATTCCATGACAAATCTCCATCACCCTATACATAAACTTAATTTAATAGTTATTAGTAATGGAATAATAAACTAATTTCTCTTCTAATATTGATCTTCGATTTTTCCCGATAAGATAACTCAATCATTCCTTTCATTTAAATGTGGATTCTACATAAATTAAGAAATATTAAGGAAAATCTCCATATATCTAAATATAACATCTCGTATGCAGGAATGGCTTTATTCGAAGTCATTAATAAATTGCTTTTTATTTAATATTACAAATTTATTTGTAGTTTTTGAATCAATTGGTGTTTCATGAGTTTTTCTCCATGGCTATTAACTAAATGAAGCATAAAGACAGATATTAATTAAGCATCTATAAATTAGTGGCGATATTTAACTATCACTTAGCGATTAGTCGGTTTCTAGAAGGCTGAATTTAATGTTGATCAAGAAAGTCAAACTCTGAATTTCGAGATATCGAGATATCATATGTTCATTTTATTCTATAAACGGGTTTTAGATATTAGTTACTGGCCATACTGAGGCACCACTATCAAAGATTTTAGTAAATCACATTGATTCCAACACTTTAGCCTGACACTTATTTGGCCATTCTCTATTTCTCGAAAAGCTAAGTTATAGCAGTTAAAGCGGCAGAACATAAATAACAACACCAGATTCTGATTGGTGTAATCATAAACACAGACTTACACGTACACACACACACGCACACACACACACACATACACACAAACACACAAACACACATAAATACCATATTGTCCTTTCAACTGATACTTGTCTCCTCATAAATTGTAACTTCCATTCTTAGGACTCTAGCGTTTGATTTAAGCGACATTTAGCTGTTATTTCTACCAGGTTGAGTAACCCTACACTGGATCGTCACCGAATCGTAAAATGGCGTGATTTGCAGGTTAAATCTAGCTAGTAATGACCGTAGGTGAACATGTGTGTGTATAAAGATGTGTTACTGATAGTAAGGAAAGATTCAACGACAAGTGAGAGCTTAGCTAATAAAGATGAATATTCAAACATATAAAGTTATCATAACGATCTTAAATGAGCTACAGCTCGTTCACCCTTGAACTGCATTCATCCGTAGGGTTTCATATTAAACGTTCTGCAAGTTATCGATTGACCATCAGTTTAGTCCATTTTATAAATTACATTAAATGAGACGTGAAGTATGCAGTAATCAATTAATATAAATATGTTTACATACACATTAGATAGAGTAGGGCTTGCATTTATGGGTGAAAGATTGATTTGATTTAGATTTAAGAATTTTGCATCGTAACCTTCTATTTCTGAGACCGATTCAAATCCGCGAGGGTCTCGAGAAAGTGTGTTTTTATCGTATATAAGTTGAATACAGCCTCGGATTGAACTTTCGTCAGTGGAATTTGGTAAACGGAAATGTTTAAAGACTTATTGTATATGTATGCATGTATATA
>NC_068993.1:35869147-35874024 GCF_001194135.2 Octopus bimaculoides | reverse complement strand
ATATATATATATATATATATATATATACACACATATATGTATGCGTGTGTGTGTTATATGTATGTATGTATATATATATATATATGCATACATACATGAATACATACATATATATACATAAAAACATGCATATACATACATACGCACACACATACACACACACACACTCACACACACACATATATATATGTATATACACCATATGAATTAAAATGAATCGAATATGAACATCATAATGGCATTAATGTATTAGGTTTTTGAATGTGATCGCCAATGAACGTTAATAAGCTAGAAACGGTTGACCAAAGTATACCTTTCACTAAGGTTATGTCTTGGTCGGCAGTATCGAGGAACTACAACAGAATAATAATGTGTATTGAATGGTTTCCTGTACTTCAAAATATGTTTAAGCTGGTTAAATACATTTTTCTATTTCATTTACCAAAACTGTGAGTGTTAGCCTTACTGTTATATATTATTTGGAACCAGTGAGTTGACAAATCGATTCTTTAGCATAGCCAAGTATATAAAAGGTCTACTTTTGGTCTCATCGAAGAGATATTATTTTCACAGTGACAATGTGTTATTCTTATCTTAAAAAACATAACAAGGTTAATACCTTCAACCAATCAATTGCCTTTACATTTTGATTGATTTTGCTAGGCTAAAAGCCAATCTTCGCAACTGAGGGGTTTATTATATTGTGTTAATAAAAAATTCATTATTGGTATAAATATATAAACAAGAGCTTTTACCAGTTATTTGATCTACTAGATGTAGCTCCCAGATCATTAAATCACGCAATATCATTTCTTTTTAAAATGTAAAGTACATTGAATCTAAATTAGTGCTTTCTAGACTTTTTCAGGTGGCCACCAACTTGGCTTCCAGGTCGCATTCCTAGCGTCCCGAATTCATCATCACAAATATAGACCAGTTTCTGAAGCAAATTCAAAACAGCTATTTATTTCACAAATAAAACTTAACGTAATTATCTCCTTATTTTGTTGTTTTTACATCCATTGTCTTCTTTTGGTCACACCGTTATCGTCCCCGATCTTTCTACCCCGCCAGGAGGGGTAATACCACACACTTTGGAAATAATTGATCTAGATAAACAAAACACTTAAGGCCTTGGCTGACTTATTTTTCATCATATATCTAGATCTCGTTCTTTTGAGGTTGACTTGGGGCTAAAATACATCAACACCCGACATTTATTTTATTGACTATGGGGGAGACAAAAAGCAAAGTTAAAACACCATGGAAATCAGGAGAGTAGAGTTTCGAATTTCAGGCTATTAAAGCATCTATCACTGCATTTAAGTATTACCTCAACCATCATTCATCCATCCGTGCACTTAGATATGAGATTTATCCATTAAATCTCATCATGTACTAAAATGGTTTTCGATTTTTATAATTTGTATTTTCAACTGAATATTCGGAATGTTCCATATATTTTATCATTTACGCTTTTAAACTTTGACTCGTTCACATCTATTACAGCGAGTCTATGATTTCTTTTCTATAATCATTATATATCGTAATGTTACTGAAACAAGCCTTCAAAGTAGCAATTTACTAGTTTTCAGATATAATGTAGTTTTAGTTACTCTATTCTATTATGTAAGTGTTACAGACAATGGTTTAGAATTAATGTTAACAGTGTGGGCGAGAGACATAACGAACTGCATGACGGGAACGAAAAGAAAAACATTATGAACAGAAATTCAAATTTCAGAAAAATGAAAAACTAAAACACGCATCCATACACACGTATACACATACACCCACTCATGCATGCGCATGCATATATACACACACAAACACAAACGCAAACACTAGCAGACTAAAGAAAGTAGGAACTACTTCATGATAGACACATTCATTCGTTATGCTAGGAAAAATAGCTAATCTGCATCGAATCGGAGCCTAATGCCATAGAAGAAGAAACACTTGATAATATAACTCTAGATACAACATATCAGAACAACAATTGCGATGGTCTTGGGAGGAAGACTTTTTATCTCATCTCTTCTCGAGCAGGTCTGATAAGCTAAAGAACAATAACTAAAAACATAGCCTGTCGCACTCATACATACGTGTGCTCAAAATATAAACGTTCATTGATACATGCACATATAGATATTGGCATGTATAGACGCATGTCTGGGCGCAAGGAAGATACATACAGGGTTCGATGTTTGTCATCTCCCGTAGTTATCTCACAGTTAATCAACTCAGTAATTCAATAAATGGTAATTCTTCCAATCTCACTCAGTGAAGGAACATTTTGTTCAAATTTGTTGACATATTCATTTCATATTTAAATTCACCATGACAATATCTTGTTACAATCAAATAAGGCTACAGACGTCAAAACGAACAACAATTGCGAAGAATTCAAGGACAATATAGAAAAGTAACCATAATCTTAATAGCTTTCGTTGTAAAATAAATTGAATTTGTAAATACATAAAATTATGTAAAGTAAGTTACACCACACAATGATACTATAAACTAATATTATTCCTAATAAAAATTATGTACACAACAGAAAAAATTACAAGAATTTGGTTATACTGAAATACATCTGTGTTCGCATTGCATTCCTATGTAAACTTATCGCAAAATATGATGCTGTCATACCTGACAGACACCTGGCAGATACCAAACATCAATATGATGCATCTCTTCCAAAATCCTTAGCATTTAAACTGGCTATATCTGGCCCAAATATTCTGTTGTTTTATGTTCAAACTGGCCTCTCACAACAACTCTACATTGTCATTCTTAAAATAAATAGTTACATCATTGAAATATCACAGCTATAGGGTAATGTGAGATTAATTCAAAACAATATGAATAAATAAGTATTACATTTGACTGAGTAATCTGAATGCAAAGGGCTAAGGATCCTCACTCTACTCATATTGTTTGAGATGGTGTTAAAACTGAATTCATAGATTTCTATTTTGCTCATAACCTCAGTTGACCAAATATCTCATTGTGAAATTTCAGTCCGACAGCTTTAGACACTCTTAACAAAGCTCAGGCAAGGCCCACAATGGACTGTCATTTTTATATCTGAGATGGCGCTGCTGTTGCACATACAGACACCCAGAAATTTATATAGTCTAGAAAGTCACTCATAGCTAAACTCCAGCCCATCTATGGGCAAACTATTAGCTATGGGACTTTGTGAATGGTATGCCTAACAAAAAATTACTTTGAATTGTTTTTTAGTATGGCCCGTGACCTGCTTTTTATAAAAGGTTGACCACGAAAATCGCGTGTTGTTTCCTTGCTCTCTGTTTATTTCTTACTTCTTTACTGCACACAAGGGGCTACACACAGAGGGGACAAACAAGGACAGACAAACGGATTAACGCGATTATATCGACCCCAGTGCGTAACTGGTACTTATTTAATCGACCCCGAAAGGATGAAAGGCAAAGTCGACCTCGGCGGAATTTGAACTGAGAACGTAGCAGCAGACGAAATACCGCTAAGCATTTCGCCCGGCATGCTAACGTTTCTGGCAGCTCGCGGCCTTTTATTTCTGCTTCTGTTTATTTCTGCTACTAAAATGACATCTGGTCCTTAGATCTGGCTGGGCTCATATCACTTCCGCTCAGACATTCTCAACACACTTGTTATTCTTCCTCTCATTGTCCTTGTTGTGCCTTAATCCCCCAGGCCTTGTACTAATCACTTTGAGACCAACTTTTCTCTTGGAACGAAATAATTGCTATTCAAAGGTAATAACCCCTTCGAGTTACATAAAGAGAATGAACGGTCTCATTCACATAGAGTTAAATTATTTCACGACGGAACATATTCGCCAATAGACAACGTTCCTTGAAAGTAAAAAGGAGAATGCCGAATGCAAGTTTATTCCTAAAATTTAGAGCACTGCTTCTATAATAGTAAACGAAGGTATTTCAATAAATGTAAGAGACATTCTAAAAACAGCTATAGCACTATAGGCGACAACACACACTCCGCATGTAGCTATGGCTATGATACTTCGTGTATCATGAATGAAAAGGGCAAAGAATATAAACAATTGTTATTTATTCTCAGTGAAATAATGTTTCAGGATAATATTGATTCTTTTCTAATCCTACGACTGCAAGGCAGAGCATATTTAGCTTGCATTGATAGGAGACCTACTGTGCTGACATTGACCGTGATTAATGTTATAGAGAATAAAATATTAACAACAGAATAATGCCATTTTACTTTTTAAAATAAACGTCTTTTTATCACAAATGTTGAACAGTGATGGGGCGGTACTAAAAAAGTATAGAAAGAATTAAAAATGTCATTAGGGATTTGGCAAACAGTGAGAAACGATGTTAGATACACGGAAAACCAATATGCAGGTAACGAAACATAAAATATAAATAAATGAATAGATTTACTTTCCATGAGAAAATTTGAAGAATAAAATAGGCAAAAAAAGAACACATGAATAGAGAAGGAGAACACAAATGAAAGGCTGGAAGAAATATAATTTACAACAAGACATGCGCAGTGCAATCGAAATAAAATAGCAGTCTACGAAACATAAGAGGCAACAAAAATTCGCAATTACTTTGCAAGAAAATATTCATTCTGGAGAAAATTCTGGAACTAGAAAAACAAATTTAACTTGTATACTCTGTGGCTTGCAGACATCTGAAAGAAGTACGGCCATTGGTGTCCTTGAATCAGCAATAGAAAAATACCAAGAAAACATTAGGAAGAGACTTGATTGTGGTTTGTTGGTGCAAAAGAACTGGTCTTCTATTGGCGACTTTTTCTCAAACTCTATCACCAATCAGGTTAATGGGGACCTACACACACACACACACACACACACACACACA
>NC_068993.1:35860532-35868014 GCF_001194135.2 Octopus bimaculoides | reverse complement strand
TGTGTGTGTGTGTGTGTGTGTGTATGAGTGTAGGCTTGGTTGTGTGGTGAATAAGATTGCTTTGCATTCATGTGTTTTCGGGTTTAATCTCCCTGAGTGACATCTTTGGTGTCTTCTACTATAACAGTGAAAATATGCAAGACTTATGAATCTGTTTTTCTTAACTACATTCTAGCGATGGGAGTGTTTTATGTTTATTAGAAACCAACACTTACCTTACAGGAGGACATCATATAATGAAAAACAGAGGAGAACATACGCACACTCATGTAAATAAATGGCTAGGATGGAATCTAGTTGAGTATGTAGAAAGACAGAAAGACAGAGTATCCACAGAAAGACAAGTAGGAAGATGGTTGTACAGAAAAGTATATAGATATATAGTTTATTTTTTACATTAGAAATATCTTCGACAGTTCAAAGGCGCTAAACTGATGTCTGAAATGTAACATGATTTACTTGATTCCCTTACACAGGAGGCATCTTCTAGAAAGAAGAATAAACACAAAGACGAAGTTTATAAAGCGTTACCTAAAATCGGAGCTGGGGAATACGAATCTTTTATGAAAATAAAACACCAACCAGCCAACCAGCCAACCAACCAACCAACCAACCAACCAACCAGCCAACCAGTCAACAAAAGCAAAAACAAGATCATAGCTGCAACATGGGAAAGAAATATTTTGCAATTATTTGATCTCCAAACAATTATTTTTAGTTGAAATATCCACTTATCTTTGATAGAGTGTTTACAAAATATAAATTTAAAATCAGGATGTTGCCATCGATAACACATGTCAAGTTAAATCAACAACGGATGCTTTTGTAAAATTGTTGTTTGAGTTTAAACTGTATAATCGTACACGGAACAAACAAAACAGAAGCTTACAGCATGTGATAGTAATGATGATGACGACGATGATGATAATTATGATGTTAGTGATGATGATAACGATGATAAATTCTGAGTCACCAATTTCCGTATCAAGTCAATCACATCATACATACCTACTTCCATCGTCTTCGTTTTTCTCCTCTTCCACTCTCTCCTTCTCACTACTAAAACTGTTCTGCTATTTTCTTTCGTTTTCAATCTTTTTATTAGTAACTTATTTTTTATATCAAGATATCTATTTTATTCTTGACGAAATCTTATATGACTGGAGAACTTATTTTACGAAGATTTAACATTTCAGTCGACTATTTCGAGTTTATTTTTGAACTACTTCTATTTTACTTTCATTGGTTTCTTTTTAACTGTGTACGCAAAACCCTCGGGAAAAATACGAGGCTTTGAAGTTAATATTTTACCGAGAGGACTAAATAATCTGGATGAAATGAATATATTTCAATCATAAATCAAAGTTCTGTTGTGGACACGGTTTGCCCGGTGGCTAGCTTTTATTCTACACTGTTTCTCGATGCTTGTCGCTACATTACCAGATGTTATTGAATAATTTCCTCCAAATTTGTTCTCATCGAATTATTGGATTTTGCGCTTTTAACCTGGCAGAAGCAGATGATTAAAGAAAGAATGTGTTGTTTAAAATTTGCTCAGTCAGGACTGTGCAAACCTGCGATCAAAGGCATGCCAGCCATGACCGTCTCTCTCGTTTTCGCTGACATCTTGATAGGCTTTATTGCTTTATTTAATGTGTTCTATTTGTTTTTAAGAATGTAAGGGGTAATTCACGGGGGACCTTGCTCCTACTTTGAGCAGATCGAGCGACGACCATATAGCGGCTCTCTTGTTAGTTTGTAGAATATCTAGTCGTAGCCCCAAGTCAGCTCGCCTAGAGTAGAGCTTTGACGAAAGGCATTCCAGTTGCGAGCATCTCGTCTCTCTCGCCTCCAGTTACAGGTGAACTCAGAAACACAATTTCTGATATGCCTTTTTTCAAAGATGGTGGAATGATTTGATTGAAATGTTATAATTTCTAGCCGTTCGAGTGTCCGCTTAGAAGCAGTCTTCTTGACTTGAGATAATATGCCCCATCCCTTTTTGCCAACAAAGAAAATATCTTTCACTGAAAGGCAAAATCACAACACAAGCTTGGTTTGCTACATAAGAGGATTATGTATAACACTTTGAAACGTAACGGCTTTAAATATTTAAGGGGGGGGGGCGTGATTCATTTGTGATGTACATAAATGTAAGCATCTGTGGTTAAAATGGTTATCATCACAACCACATAGCTTCCACAACAAATATCTTCTGTTGTAGCCTCGAATTAGCTAATACATTATCAATGGAAGTTAGTGGACTGAAATTGAGTAGAAGCCTGCCATGGATATGTGTGTGTGTGTGTGTGTGTGTGTGTGCGTACGCGCGCACAGTTTATCTGCTTGCATCTGTGTTTATGCATTAGACAAACCCCAAGATGTAGGTTGTAGAAACGTCGTTGTTCCGAAAAGCGCTACGAGAATTCGATATTGATAAAATAAGGAAAAGACCAAATGAGGATTTTTTTAGATCAACCATAATATCTAATGCCCCACCATGTCAAGTGACTGATGCCATGAAAAGAATAAATGAATTAAAAAACCCGTCGTTTTAAAGGTAATTCACATGATCTGCTTCGCAATAGTTTCAGTTAGCAGATCCAATTTCATCACTCATCACACTTTCGAAACCAATTACCAGTTTTATTTTGTCTGAATACAAAAATTTAATATTTAAAGTGATAAGGAATTGAGATGTTGAGGTGATTAAATATGGTCCCTATTGATGTTAGTGAAAGTGACCCGTAAGAGCATCAATTGAGAATCGAAACCTGTTCATATTCGATTTGTTAGAATCTTGATAAGTACTCAATGGTCCTTACAGTCTCAGTAAATTATTGAAGGTAGATAGAGTATTGGCTATTTATATCATACGATTGAATGTTATTAAATTTGATTTAAGTAACCCATTAGGTAGCCGATAACCTAATTGATAGTGAAAGTGTTAATTCTGAATCTACTTTTATAAAATACAGATTTAGTGACATCGATTTGCTAAAAGTTCTCATCCTCCATTAGCATTTCATAACTAAATACTTAATGAAAGTACTGTGAACGCAGCAGGGCAAGAAATGAGCTTCCGGCAAGCAATGTCCACTAGTTAGTTTCGGTTCTCGTTTTCAATGAAGCCAGTTCACTTCAGTTTCCTCGTTAATGCCAAATCCCATTTACCATTTATTTTGTTATAAAATTGGTGATTCTTTGCTTCGAGCTCGAAACCGATACCAACTCAAATATGTTTCTTTCACCTACTAAATAGGACGGAAAACAAAGCAAAAAACACCCCCCATCACCAACAAATACCACTCCCCATCCAAATATACAGAAGGAAAAAATTCCAAAAGAAAAATACTCTTTTTGGTTGATGAAAAAACTTCATTTTATTCGCAGACATTTTGAAGTTGTGAAACATTCTTTCAATGCTGGTTTCTTTTTTTTTGTCAGAAACAATTATTCATTTATAAGAAAAGAAAATAGAATATTGTGACATTCATGCTTTCTACAAAGACATTAGCGGCATAAAAGCGAATTAGCCTTAACGGAAAATTGAAAATGCGACTGTAGCGTCTTCTTGGCAGTTTTATTATATTTTATTTTTGGTGAGTTACAGACGCATTATACAACACTCACCAAAAATAATCATTTTATTAACGATGTCTTACATTAGCAGAATCTCGCACATAGTGTAGCAGAGTGGTACATATTCTATACACCCCAGGAGCAGAAAAGTAAACACGCCTACAACTGGAATTAACGTAGAGATAAGTAACTAAATGCTATTTTATTAGGCACTGTAGTATTTGTCACACTAGTACACATAATCCTTGAAATAATTATCTATCTTGTATCTTTTGCTGGTTTCAGTCATTGGACTACAGTCATGCTGGGGAATGTTGGAGGGTTTAGTCGGAGAAATTCACTTTAATATTATTTTAAGCCTGGTAAGAGAAAACATGATCTGTGCAGTCACGCCTGGAAAATTGACTTGGAGGTGGGTCTCGATTAAATTTGATAATGAATTAAGGAAGATTTATATTTCATATTCCTGAAAGAGAAAATTTTGAGCTTAAATTACTAAAGAAAATCAATTGACTATAATCCATATATTATTATAATATGTGTATATTTTGCTATTGTTGAACTATCTACCACAGAGGTATTATGTTTTTAAAACACTAAACAAGAGAAGTAGTACTGAAATATAGACTGCAAACTGAGCTATTTTTTTCTTGGTAAAGAGCCAAAAGAAATAACATTTTACAAATTGAAAATGTTAGCATTTATCAGAAAATTTTACCGTCAAAAGTAGGGTATTTATTCGATGCAACACAATAGCCTTAATTCTATTTTCTTGCATTCCTCTCTTTTCAAAATAAAGCCTCTGCTGCTGCTCATACAACAGAATCATTTCAAAAATAATATTGAACTGGTGTCTTGTAAGTTTAATAAATTGCTAAAGATAAAATGGAACGGCTAATGCTGTTGATATGTGTGGCTTTTTGCCAATGCAGATGGGTCCCATTGTGAGAACAGTAAAAGTTAGTAAATTTCTGTTCGCTCTCTGTCCTAGAAAGTGTAATTAAATTTCGGTGATTGCTTCGGTGCTAAAGACAAACAAACCATTTGGGATTGATATTTCAATTTAGATAAATAAATACGTCAGCATCTACAAAGTTATTTACTGATAATTTTCTTTAATTATTTTTTATTTTCTGTAATGGAAGAATTTCATTATCTAAAATCGATCAAATATTTTGATACAACATTCAGTAACCATGCCAAGCATTATTAATACAATAATCTAATTAACACCGCATTAATATTTTCAAAATGTCTGTTTTCTTTATTTTTTTTATTTGTGTTGCACAAAATGGTCAATAATTTCCCGGCTTTTACATTTCCTGCACTGATTGATATCATTGTTGGTCTTACTTTTGTGTTAAAATGGAGACTTATTTATTTAGTAATTTAGTATTTCCTTTATTAGCGAAAATCTTCAACTTCGCTTATGTTGGTTTTGAAATTTCGAATACAAATATGCTACTTGCTTAAGAAAATGTTTCTTAAAAATAATTACATATTTCGAAGTGTAATATGCATTTGATAATGTGGTACGTGTTTGTGTCTGTACGCATATGTGTGTGTGAGTATCTGTGTATGTATTATAATTTTATGAAGACAAAAACTTAATAAAATCTCTTTACTATTACTAATATAACTTGATTACGCAGAGTAATTAGTAACTGTCTCGATGTCTCACAACATATTTCTCCTGCAGCCATCAGATTTCAATCGTCTAAGAGAAAATGACGTCGATATCGCGAGTCTCGGCGGAGCCTGAAGGGTGCCATGGGCAGACCCCTTTAACCTGACAACATTTAAGCTTAGCCGTCACTCGCAAACGACTATAATCTGTTAACGTATACCATACATTAGCTAATATCTTAGATGCATACATAGTAACGAACAAATATGGACTCTCATCTGAACTCCCATCTTTGGCCCAGCTGAATGATGTGGCAGCTGGAGGGGACAATAGCATACATGCACCAGGCTGGTGCTCATTTTTAGTTGAGAAAACTTTCACAGCATAATCTATTTTTCTTACGGACGTAACGCAGTCTGGTCGTAAAATCGAACCCACAACCTTATGATTATGAGCGCGATACTCAAAACACCCGACTATTCCCCTGGAGGTTAACTGAAAAATATATCTAAGATGGAAATTGATCAAGGTTTCATGATGGCTTATATATTGTGAAGGCGCGTGGCCTACTGGTTCGTGTTGCAGTTATGATCGCAAGATCATGGTTTCAATTCCCAGATCGGCAGTGCGTCGTGGTCTTGCACAAAACACTTCATTTCACGATGCTTCAGCCCGCTCAGCTGTTAATGGATAACAGGGGGAAAGTTGGCCTGCCCGCTTAACGAGCAGGGTGGCATCATTCGAAAACTACAATAGTACGAGAAACTGCATTGTGACCAGCGTCGTATATCAACATCCGATAGTCTGGTCGGTACCGTTTTATCTATCTATCTATCTATCTATCTATCTATCTATCTATCTATCTAACTTCCTTTAAGCATATAAATAATAATTGTAAGAGCCAGCATGAAGTTTTTTCCTGTCGCTTAACTATACAGTAAAGGACTCGGATTTCTTCCGGTCAACACTATCTAGGTCGATTGTCCCTATTTGTTTCTTGTGGTGGAGGTTTCCAAGATGAGTGTGAAACGGAAATTCCTAGAACGTCACACAGTTGTTCTGTGTTTATCAGAAACACTTGACAGATCTAAAGGTGCAATTAAGAGGTCCTGATGTTCTCCTGAATCTATCTTATAAAGAAAATGATGGCGACTGTTCCACGGTCATCTATGGATACCACACTGTGACAGACGGAATGTCTCTCGATGTTTATTTGGACTGTTATTTTTTAATTTTTAATTTTTTTTGCGAGATCTTCATAGCAATCGAATATTTATGATATACTTCCACACTCACGGCAAGGAGGTTTGTTGGTGGAGATGACGTTGGACTCATGCACGTAGAACCGCAATGTATTTTATGATACGTTAAGACAATAAAAGACGGCGAGCTGGTAGAAATGCCGGCCGAAACCCTGAGCGACGTTTCGTCCGTCTTTACGTTTTGATTTCAAACTCCGCCGGAGTCGACTTCGCCTTTCTTCCCTTTCCAGGGTCGATAAAATAAATGCCAGTTGAGCACTGTAATTGACTGTCTCTTTGGTCCTGTGACGAAATTTGAAATCGATACGTTAAGACAATAAGATGGAGACTAAAAGTGATTTAGAGGTTGCATCTAATAGATCAAACGACCAAATAGAGGCTACTCTCCATTGATTTGGGTTTCAAATATGTTGTGGATAGTATGAGCATGCAAGGGAATTTTAATGAAATCATCCATTTTTAGAAGATAAGAGACACTTTAGAGACGCTTAAAGAAATCGTGGTTTATCTAACGTCCTTACGGTATCTGCTATCTCGTTTATATATCTAAATTGAAAATGTTCCTACCGAACTAATGAAAAATCTGCTGACACTCCACCCGAAACATAGCTTTAGATTTATACATGTAGTTAATGGGGCACAGGTATTAACGAGCCACCTTGTGAACAATCTTCAGATTATGGATAGTCTATATTTCACAAAACTAGGAATGATATGGTTGATTGAGAAATTACTGCTACAAACCATTAGTAAAATTGAGAAAATGTGTAAAACATTGCGGAAGTTTAAACAGGTATTATACCCATGTACATAAGTGTAGGCATGCAAGCATTTTTATATGTACATAAGTCAAAATATACTGATCTGCATATGCAATAACCGTCCTGCGAACAGTCAAGTAAATATACATACGTATACATACATACATATATGTATTGATACAAACAGTATATACATATATGTGTGTGTGTGTGTGTGTGTATGTGTGTGCATATATGTATATATATATAT
>NC_068993.1:35851452-35860067 GCF_001194135.2 Octopus bimaculoides | reverse complement strand
TATATATATATATATATATGTATTATGTATGTATGTATGTATGTATGTATGTATGTATGTATGCCTTTAGGTTAGGACAAACTCGTTCTCAGTTGAGAAATGTCTGAAATATAACAATACGCATCGCTATGTATTAGGATATTCAGAGAGTGATTTAGGGCAGTATAGTTAAAATGCTGAATCAAATATTTTTCAGTATTTACTTACGTCCTTTCACGCTTTGAATTGAAATAACGCCCAAGGTGCAATTACATTTCATTCTTTCGAGATCGCTAGCATAAATACCAGTTATATACTGGGTGGATTTAATCGGCTATTTTAGCGTAATTTTGCTGGCGGCCTTTGGGAATAATTTCAATTAGCTCATTAAGAAGCAATAGGACTAGGAATTAGGAGTGAATTCCTGTGTTTCATACGACGGAAATTACAATTCCGAATTTTTTTTTCCAAAATATTAAAAACTTTTGCCCCTCTCACTGCCAATTCCGTGCCCGTTTCCTTCCCCATGATGTAATGGTAGCTATTATGAATGTCCGCCATTTAGTTATAGCAACCAATACGTAGTCAGACGAGAGGATTATCTGGTTGTTTTTTTCATGATGAATAGCAGGATTTTTGAACTCCTGAACATGAGTGCCTCTCATCGTCGACACTCCAATAGCTCTACACTCCAAAATACTCACATCTTAATAGATACACTCCGTCTAGTATATTTCCTTCTCCTCTTTCTTTTTTAGCCCAAGGTCAGCCCTGGATCATTCCGTATTGCGAAATTCTTTTTCATCTCATAGACTGTGATGTGAAGAAAATTTGGCTGCGGCTTCTAGCCATCAGGGCAACCGCTCTGAGGTTCACTAGTATTGTGAAGTACTAATTATCGCTCTAAGTAGCGTTAGTAATGAGTAATTAATTTGTGCTTCAGTTGCTTGCATGCATTAAGTCCAAGCCGGAAGACATCAGCGAGGGAGAGCATTTCAATGTATTCTTTTCCAGAACATACTGTAGATATTTCATTACAGGTCACCAGGAGTCATCTATATCTCATTAACTGTGTTTTTAGTTTAATACTTTTTATGAGGAAATTATTTTCATTGCTAGGAGACATTTCTGACTGAAGATTAATAAGTCAGTATGCGAAGATGTTTATAATACCATAGACATTGCATGACCTAACGTGAGATCAATAAATTAAGACGTTTATTCAACAGTTTATAAAGTGGGTGTTCACTTCACATCAAACGTCTGCAGCAGCAATTCAATTTGATGTTTTAATACAATTTCGTATAAAAATAGATTCTTATATAACAAACTATAAACTGAAATTAAATGAATGATTTTTTTTCTTTGTTTTGATCTGTCTGTTCTATCATTTTACTTTTCTTTTTATTAAAAAAGAAACTCTGAATTTAATTTATTTATACTAAAATGATATCATATGCCTTAAAACAATTCGTTTTTTTTTTCATCCTAAAATTGAGACCCTCGATTTAAAATCTCACTTCAGATAAAACAAAGGCATGCATTAGAATATTTTGGGTTCTTTTTCTAAGATTGGAACCACGATTTCATGAATCTTTCTAAAGACGTAGCTTGAAAACGTACCTTCAAGCAATTGATTTTTTTCTCCTATAATTGAAGGCCCAATTACATATATATTACAATGGATGTAATTTGAAAAGTGACACCGCTAGTTTGTATATCTCAAGATACTATATATGTAGATATGTCAGTAAATTATGTGTGATACTTCATAAACATTTACATTTTTTCTAAAATCTCGATAGAAGGCCAGCAATTTCAGGAGAAAGGACTAGTCAATTACATCAACTGGTACTTATTTTATCGACGCCGAAAGGATGAAAGACAAAGCCGACCTCGGCGGAATTTGAATTCAGAACATAAACACAGACGAAATGCAGCTAAGCATTTTGCTCGGCATAATATTTCGATATTGTAACAATGCAATTCAAGGATATATGTATACTTAGAAGAGTGTAGTGGATTTAATCGACAACACATATGTGGAAATTATATTTCCTGAATCTCATAATTCAAAACATTGAAACAACTGAAATGCTGCGAGCTGTTGTCCGATTAATTCACTGAGTTTTACCAGTCACTGACATCAATATATTAATCTTGGTTTTTGGCATATGGACAAGGTTTCAAATATGGGGTAGAGACATCATTATTTCATGTAACTCGTTGCTTGACGAATACTTTAATTCATCGACCTGACTTCGGAACGATGAAAGGCAGACGCTGGTAGGATTTAAACTAAGAATGTAAAGAGATGTAAATTAATAACCCTTTCTACTGTAGCGGTTATAAGACTTTAGCAGCATCATGACGTCATAATCGTATCGACTCTCTTTTGTTTATAAAATGTCTTACGCTTTTTCATTGGTCGATTTGACTGTCCATACATCGATTCTAATATTCGTATAAAGTTTCTTTATTTCATGAAATTAGACACAAGGGCTTTACACAGAAGCAATTGCAGGCTAAGAAAGGTTATTAGAATCGGGTTTAGGGCAGTTATAAAAACCCTAATTTTTGGGAAGTTATTCAGTAACACTCTGTTTGCCACACGGGACCTTGTCACTCATTCTGGCAATGCTATTTTACATTGTTCCCCCTCATGACTTTATGTCATGCCTTCGTCAATCTTTTTAGAGTAGTTTTGAGGAACTAGTTAAGAACATTTTTCGTGTCGTCATTCTATGGACAGACTCCTTTTTTAAAAATGATTTTCTTCTTTATGCTAAGTTGTACATTTTTTCCTATTACTATTATACTGTGATAAATTCATTTGATATATTTTGACTTTCTGTAAATAAATGATTGGTGTTAAACCCAGTCCTTCTTCTCTTGATATTTATCTGTACGAACTTTCATCGTATTATTACAAGGAAAATGGATTAGTTAAATATTTATTTGCATACACCTTATGAAGTTATAATGAAGCCTTTGTCAACGAGAGAATACAGCCAACCTTGTATGAAGAAACGAAATAACATTCTTAAGATAAACATGAGTTCTTAATTTCGCTTCCACAGAAATCTTCACCTTGTTATCAAAAACACATTTTCTTATCCTATTTGAACTGTCTTATAACGGTGATGTTAATGAAATGTCGGTATCTTCAACATACATGCTGAACGTCGTTACAAGTGTATATTACTTCTAGCGTTCTATCTACACCTCGCAATTAAATAATTGATAACCCCACATATCACCAACATCCACCGTTATTCTACTATAGGCACAAGACCTGGAATTTGTTGGGTGGCGGATAGTCGATTACATCGACTCCAGTATTTGACTGATACTTAATTTATCGACCAAGAAAGGATGAAAGGCAAAGTCGACCTAGGAGGAATTTGAACTCAATGTTAAAACGGACGAAATGCCGCTAAGCACTTTTCCTGGCGTGCTAACGATTCTGTCAGCTCGCCTCCTTTAGAACGATGTCAATTAATAATGCAATACTTTTCGAAAGATGATCTGCCAATTCTGTAATGGTACCACTCTACTCAATATATTGTTTCTTGTCGTACCAAACCTCATATTTTGCAGTAGGGTATAGTTGATCACTTCGACCACGTTATATTAGTTAATCAACTACGAAACTTAAGTTGACTTAGATGGAATTTGAAGTCAGTACGTAACTGGCCATAATTAAATACAACAAAGCATTGTGTCCGATCCTCTGACGATATTAATAAAAGTGTCTCTAAAGGCGGTGGATTGGCAGAATCATAAGAGCATCGGAAAAAATGCCGTGATATTTGTCACGGTTCTACGTTGAGTTCAAATCCCACCGAGGTCATCTTTGACTGATACTTTTGAGGTCGAGAAAATAAAGTACCAATTGAAAACTGGCGTCAATATTTAATAAACACGTCAACCCAGAATTGCAGGCCCTGTGCTTAAATCAGAAACCGTTATTAAATGTGACTCTTGAATGCATAATCGCTGCCATTATTAAAGAATATATAAAGCGGCGAGCTGGCAGAATCGTTAGCACGCCGGGTGTAATGCTTTGCAGCTCTTCGTCTGTCTGTACGTTCTGAGTTCAAATTCATCCGAGGTCGACTTTGCCTTTCATCCTTTCGGGGTCGATAAATTAAGTACCAGTGAAACACTAGGGTTGATGTAATTGATTGGTCCCTTCCCCCAAAATTTCAAGTCTTGTGCCTTTAGTAGAAAAGATTATTAAAGGCTAAAAATCGGTGAGCTGGCAGAATCTTTAGCACACCGGTCAAAATATTTAGAGGCATTTCGTCTGTCTTAACATTCTGATTTCGAATTCCACTGAGTTCGACATTGCCTTTCTGTACCAAAATCTGAAATCATTGTTAAAAGGATATAAGGTAATAGAATGGCAACGATGGTGTTTAGTCAAACTACATTAAGGTTTCTTTACGGTCTATAGTGAAATCCCGCCAGAGTTTGCTGTATCTTGCATTCTACAGTAATCCATGTGATAAATAAAAATAACATACAGGAGTCGATTGTTCAATCGATTACACCACGCTATTAGCAAATAAATGGCTTTGAGATAATAAATCCATATAGGCACAGGCATGGTCAGAAGTTTGTTTCTCAACTACATGATTTCAAGTTCAGAACTGCAATGTAGCATATAGAGCAAGTGTCTTCTACTATAGCCCCGACCGATCAAAGCATAATGAGTGGTTTCGGTTTACAGAAACTGAAAAAAACCATCGTGTGAGTATGTATCTATCTGTCTTTGTGCTTGTCACACCCACCTTGGTTGGTTTGTTTAAGTCCCATTAAGTTAGCGGTTCAACAAAAAGATTTGATAGAATAAAGACCAGTCTTAGAAAAATAAGTAGTAGAATCGATTTGTTTAACTAAATATTTGTACAGTTCTTTATTTAAGAGATGAGGAATTATGTACATTATTTACATTATTTACATTCGACGGATATTTGTCCTTATTTTGTTTGTTGTTAACACAACGTTTCGGCTGATATACCCTCCAGCCTTCATCAGGTCTCTTGGGGAAATTTCTAACCCCAAGATTTCGAGTTCGATTCCAAGCAGTGACCTGAACAACAACAACAACAACAACAACAACATCGAAAAATATCTTAGAAATGAGAATCCAGGTTCAAAATTTCCCCAAGACACCCGAAGAAGGCTGGAGGGTATATCAGCCGTTAACTACAAACAAGATGGGGACAAATATCCGTCGAATGTAAATAATGTAAACAATGTAAATATATCTTTGTAATGTTTCGGCGTGACGGTGTCCCAATAACTGAAACAATGAAATATAAAACATAATTTTTTTTTAAATAATAAATTCTAAATATATTTCCTAGAAATACTGAAAAATTTTCTTTAATAATAGAAGGATGAAGCAAATCAATATATTGGAATAGAGAAAAAAATAAAGGCGTAATGTTTGGAGAATATATTTCTAAATGTCTTATGCGCAAAGGTGTGTCAACACTTTCAGGATGGTTTCTAATCTAGGCACTGTATTTTGATAATGAACCAGTTAAGTACATGAAAATTGCATTTCAACCATAATGGTCTCGCAATATTTATTTACTCTGTTTATGAATAGCCCATTCAATCAATACATCTCTTTCATAGCCATTATTTAAGAATGATTTCCGGTACTTCATGTATGTTGTGTGGTGCATTCTTTGGGCTGCACACTTATCATAATGTTCTACAGCTTGAAAAAATAAAAAAAAATATCCGATTGATTTTATTTTTCTAAAAGTTACATTAACGCGATGATTTGAATTCAGCATTGCATGCCGACGAAGCACGTTTTAGTTTTACAGTGCTCCTTCTGCTTACAGGAGGCGAACTGTTCCCATTCAACTATATTTACGTTCAGCTGTGTTAATTGGGGCTGCTTGAAAGTACGCGATCTGGCTACTAGCAGTGCTACTAACACTATACGAACCAACAATTGGTAATTCCATATATTATCTATGCTGCAGAGATGCTTTTATTGTGCCATCTCTTAATTCTTCGAGTTAACACGTAAATTAAATAACTTGTTAATTCGAAGTATTTAAAAACTTCCTGCTTGTCATTTTGATTTCCGCCTTCAATTATTTCATACACTCGTAACATGTGTAGCCTTTCTCTTGCACTTGTGGAGTCTTGAAGGTAAGTCAAGCTTCTTCTATCTATACAAGGAAGTTCGTTGATCTGTTCTTCATTAAAATGGTGTAGTTAACATAATTTAACTCAACCAAGGCATGTACACAAAATTCAAATTAATATACTCCCACATGATACAAGTATTTTGTGATTTAATGACAGGTAAAAATGGAAAATGCAACAATTTTAGAGCAATAAGACATCTGTTTTAATTGTAACCATTACAAGCTCCACCATAATTTACTTAAAATAGTTCACTTCTTACGAATATTTCACTTTGATCTCGCTAAAAGCAGCGATAAAGAGATGCTACGCAAATGAAGATTTCATTTAAAACAAAACTCAGATAGGAAAAAAAAAAAAAATTTCTTCGGCTTGTGTAATTAGCTTAGTTAATGTAATTTAACACATATTTACATACAATTAGTATAGTTACTTAGAGCTATGCTGCTATATTATGTTCAATAATAGAGAAGAAAGGGTAAGATCTAGTTTTCTCTGAACTCCTTTCCATCAGATTCCCTTTATCCTAGAAATAGATGTATTCGTAGTAGTGGCAAAAGATAATAATAATACTATTCTAAATAAGGGGCTGGCCATTCAGCTAGGGGTGTGCGAGTGCGTAGCTTCATATGAGAAAGGCAAGTGGCTGATACATATGTTCAACTGATCCATTAGCAAAAAAAAAATGATCACGTGAGTAAATGACGACTGAATAACTGTAAAAACAAAGGAGTCCAGTTCTTTCATTGAGGATAGATGATGGGGAACTGGCGAGGAGATGCTCATGCCAGGTTCAAATTGGAAAGGTTTTCAGTTTAGGTTCACACTCATGAATCTTCGTAAGGTTGATGATCATCATCCTCATCGTCGATGTCATCATCATCATCATTATAATTAGCACATCATCATCATTTTCATCATCATTTTCATCGTCGTCAGCATTGTCATTATCAGCGTAATTATAATCATTATGATCGTAATCGTCATTACACTCATCATCATCATCATCATAATCCATGGCTGTCATCATCATCATTGTCATTATCACTATCATTCTCCTCGCCCTCATCGTCAATTTAACTTCAGTTACATTACTGGGATACTTAAGACAGACAAGAATTTCAGGTAATTGTAGTCCTATGTTTATTCTTACAAATGGTGAGGCTGAAGCGAGGATTTGAAACACGTGTTCTCTAAGTGCATAAGCACTGGTAGCATCAGGGAAGAGAAATAGTACCGTGTACATTTGAAAGTGTAGCATCGAATGCATGGACAGGTTAGTGATGAGCTCCTTTCGTCACTTCAATGGGGGATTGTTGGAAATATGAATTGTTATTACCGTTACTTCCGTTGAATGTTTTCAGATGAGCTTCATTTCATAGTCTCACCGGTTGGAAATTTTCCATTAGAACTCAGATTGCTAAAATTTTACTAAACGTATCTGTGCGTCCTGTATATCTCATGGACACAGTAGAAATTCTATGATCAATGGTTTCTCACATAAGAGCTGAATTGTGTTATAAACTCATTCCTCATTGTTTTTCTATATATGACTGTGATTTCATTAAGTTCAGTGTTAAAAACTAGCTTGCTTAATCTTAACGGTTTCCCTAATTTTAATGTTTCCTACACTTTAAATAATAGCCGATAGAACCACTAGCTAATTACTTACCTCTTAAAGTTATGATATAAAACGACAGCCTATGCAAAAAGCACCTCTGTCATGTTCGTATTAAGATCTAAAAACTAAGCCAAAATCCCTGTTCTATCCCAAAATATAATGCGCCACCATACTTCCCTCTCCCCGCTCCCACTCATTTTAAATCACATTCGTTATCTTTTCGTTTTCGATAGAAAATTCTTTCGTTTTCGATAGAAAATTCTATTTTCCACTTGTTAGTTATTGTTCAATTTTTCTTGACATTAAAACATTCTGGCATTCTCTCCTCATTTCTTCCCAAAAACCATTCTGTATTATTGTCCAGTACAATACTTAATAACTATTTGAACAATCTGAGGACATTCTCCGTCATCTAGTCTGTATTGTAGAGCTGTTCAATGTCTACAGTTGCTTCGAAAAAGGATCTGTGAAACTAGCAGTAATCTGTGAAGTTTTAGCTTCGAAATATCTTATAAAGTAATAGTTCATAGATTGACTTCTGTTTCATATAGGTCGTTATCACGATCATTTAATTAACACATACACACATGTGTGTCTGTAGAACACATCACCAAACATTCAAATAATTTACTTGTTAATTCGAAGTATTTAAAAACTTCCTGCTTGTCATTTTGGTTTCCGCCTTCAATTATTTTATTCACTCTTAACAGGAGTAGCCTTTCTCTTGCACTTTTGGAGTCTTGAAGGTAAGTCAAGCGTCTTCTGTCTATACACAAACACACACAAAAATACATACATACATACATACATATATATATATATATATATATATATA
>NC_068993.1:35846985-35849368 GCF_001194135.2 Octopus bimaculoides | reverse complement strand
TATATATATATATATATATATATATGCATATATATATATTTGTGTGTGTGTGTGTTTGTGTTTGTCCCCCACCGTCGCTTGGCAACCGATGTTGGTGTGTTTACGTTCTCGTTACATTACCGGTTCTGCAAAAGAGACAAATAGAATG
Source organism: Octopus bimaculoides (assembly GCF_001194135.2). NCBI lineage: Eukaryota > Metazoa > Mollusca > Cephalopoda > Octopoda > Octopodidae > Octopus > Octopus bimaculoides. The sequence goes on along the minus strand of NC_068993.1, from coordinate 35,849,220 downwards.
AGTACTAGGCTTACAAAGAATAAGTTGTGGGGTCGATTTGTTTCCCCAATGGTGGTGCTCCAGCATGGCTGTAGTCAAGTGACTGAAACAAACTAAAGAACACACTCGAAATGCATTCATTTTCGTTGTTGAATAATAATGATTAACTGACAGAATTGTTAGTCGAGGAAATGATGCTTTGCAGTATTTCTCTTAGCTCTTTAACTTCTGAGTTCCCTACATTATCCAGGCCAACTTCAACTTTCAATTTCCGGGGTTGTTAACATAAAGTACCGTTCTAGTATTTGTCCGATGATATCGACCTCAACCTTAATATTGCTGGTCTTGTGCCTAAATTACATGCGCGCACGCAAAGGCACGAGGGACAGATCATTCTAATGTAAATTACGTAGCCATTATGATCGCGCATAATACATGCTTGTGATAAGTTTATAGAGTTAGATGTATGGATGCACAAAAATCCACCATCTACGGCGAATCGTTGACATCCGTACACGCAAAACATCGATATGATTTAAGTGTAGTTACCAAACCCTGATCTGCTACAGTTTCATGGTTTTCGTGCTGTTAAATGTACCAAGGAAATCACTCTCAGTAACATCACTCTCAGAAAATGAAAAAAAATATCTACGAAAAAAAAAAAAAGAATGAATTACAATAAATCTACTAGTAATAGAACACTAATTATTAGTAAGCACCAAAATTCCAGTTACACTAATTATGTGGTGATAGATGAAACCTTACTCAATGCCTAATATTGTATAATTATTTTGACAAGCATAGTAGGCAATTCTGAATGTGTTTTAGTTTTCATAAACATCTTCAGTGAAGCATAGATGTGGTTATACTCATATAATATTGTACGTGATTGAAATAATATTATCCATTACTAGTATCTTTACTAACCACCTTGCTGCTACACTGTAAAAAAACAAAAAAAAAACAAAAGCAAAAAGATAAAAAGAAATACATACATACATTCATATAAACATTCGTGCCATCTACACATGTACATATATGTATGTGCTAGGGAACGTGGCCTAGTGGATAGGCTTTTAGGCTTTCTCACAATAACAGTCGTGGATTCAATTCTTCCATCAGAGAAAATGTTTCGGCTGAAAAGGTGTACCGGCTTCGTACTCTCTTTTGTGTAGCTCTCTTTCTTCTCTCTCTGATATTCGATGTCAGTAACAGAAGCTAGTTAATTGTCCCTCTGAAGATCCAATGCAGTTAGACATCGAAATGCTCTTGAACATTCAAAGTTGAGTTCCGAATAATTTCAATGGGGAAACGTTCTTAGGAACAAAATACTTTTATTGGTGTATATCTTAATTTCCACTAATATATATATATATATATATATATATATATATATATATATATATATATATATCAAGCTAATATATTTTCGTATAAAGGGGTCAAGGAGAGCCTAGAGAGTGTTCATGTCTCCTTGGTAACTAGATAGGCTTCTACAACAAATAGAAAAGTACAGTAGAAGCTACCAGGTTATACTCGTCTGTGTGTGTGCACATATTTGTTTCTATGGACATGAAATGTCTATTAATTATTTAATCATGCCACCAATAAATTTAAGCATTTAAACTTGGTTTGCTAAATTAACATATTGCTTGTTCTAAGATCTGTTCGTGGGCAAATGAATGTGGGCCACAATACTTCTGACGATCATCTAACCTACGACAAACGATATAATTATCATCTTTACTTGTCTCGTAGCAAAGAGAATAACAAGGAGCATTTACATCTGCAGACGTAGGCGCTAAAAGTTGTAAAATATCTTCACATCTGCAGACGTAGGCGCTAACAATTGTAAAATATCTTCAATAAATTTATGAGATGTCTTCATATATGACATTTGTATAAGATACTCATATACATATATACATACATACATACATACTTACATACATACTTGTGTGTGTTCGTGAATATATATATATATATATACATATATACAAGTTATATATAAAAATAGCGTATGCATATGTGTAAGTCTTCGTATGTGTCCTTATCTGAAACTGCCGTAGGTTGAATGCGATAAGTTTAAGATATGTTTAAAGTATAGAAAGATGCAGACGTTTGACACAATGAATATGTTGAAATATCTCATCGGATAAATAAAAGAACGCTGAGATTTCCTCCAATTTATTTAACCACGTCTCATTACTTCCGACATTCCCTTGCACTCTCCCTTGCACTCTCCATATATATATA